>NC_059360.1:17360000-17660000 GCF_019703515.2 Myxocyprinus asiaticus
CCACATTTGACAGTACATCCATCAATTCAATTAACAAAAAAGTACAATGGTACTCTTATAAAACCATGCTGTATTGGACATTGTGTAGCCTACATCTTAGTACAATGGTTGTTTGATGTGTATCATGAGGAAGTTTCATGATAGTCATGCAGTGGTGCATGAATATAGTAATTCAGTACCATGGTATATATTTATATATCAAAGTAGGGCTACCATGGTATTACCATCTGATACCATCACTATGGTACTGCAACAATACTTTTATTTCATATTTTCCATACCATTTGGTGTCACAAATATCACATATACTTTAGGCCATGATTTACACCAACGTTCATACATTTGGAAAGACAGATACAGGGATTGGTTTTCTATCTACAAATGAACCTTCTCCCAACAGTCATTAAATTTCATTCATGGTACCTACCTTAGCCAAGTCCACCCAACAAGTGTGGTCTGAGTCACATGAAGACACATGAGGCTCTTCTCGTTAATAACTTCCCCTTTCAATCTAAGTAGTCAACTTGGTTGAGCTTTAAACTGTGCCCAAAAATGTGACCTTTAAGACAAGTTTAAGGGTTCTGATACTGTTTCAGTATCTATCGTGTTCAATGTCAGACGTGTCACTCTTGAGGGGATATTGTCAGATTCTGCTCACTACATGTTTTTTTTTTTTTTTTTTTTTTTTTTTTTTTTTTTATATCCAGAGAGTGTTTTGAAAGGCATGCTGCCCATTTATAGTAATACTGACTGTCAAACAATGGTGTAAGGGCAATAGGGATGGGAAGCTTCTCACAATGGTGCTCTTTTCTGTCCCGAGAAAGTGTGGGAAAATCTCCCTCGTCTATTCATACATTTTTTTCTTCTTTTTTCCATATAATGAGGAGACTGATGAACGCAACAACTGATAAAAAGAACAATTACCATCAATGACAAAGCACAAGTACTCTGTGCTGAACCCTGTAATGTCTTCTGGAAGGGTTAATCATTTTAGGAAGGGTTTTGGCGACAAACCTTTCAGCTCCGGTCCTTTCTGTGGCACTCTTTAATTCCTCCAGTGGGAAGAGAACTGTAACACTTGACATCCTCTTACACTGTGCTGTTTAAGCTTATTCCCACACAGCAGGACAGATGAAAAGAAGCAGCTCAATGTGGTTACTATAATAAGCCAGGTTTTTTTATTTTAGTATATTGTAAAAACATGTTGCTGACGTTCGTACTGTAAATATTGGTGGTTTAAACAAGTGGTGACATTCTGACATTGATGATGAATTTATGCCATTTTTTAATAAGTTTGGACTGAGAGACAGGAGAGACTGAGCAAGTGGAAATGATAGTGGGGCATGTTTTCACACTATATATTTTAAAGGAATATTCTGCGTTCGATACAAGTTAAGCTCAATCAACAGCATTTGTGGCATAATGTTGATTACCACAAAAATTAATTTCGACTCGTCCCTTCTTTTCTTATACAGTGAGGCACTTACAATGGAAGTGAATGTGGCCACATTTTGGAGGGTTTTTAAGGCAGAAATGTGAAGCTTATAATTTTATAAAAGCACTTACATGAATTCTTCTGTTACATTTTTTAAAAATTATTATTTAAGCTGTAAAGCTGTTTAAATAATTGTTTTTGAGGATGTATGTTGTCATGGCAACAACGTTGTAAAATTGGAAATAATTTAAAACAGAAAAGGTTAGTAAGTGATTTTATCACACTAAAATCATGTTAACACAAATATTATTTACGTCTTGTGGCTATACTTTTGAAACAGTGAGTATTTGAACATTTACGGATTGGCCCCATTCACTTCCATTGTTAGTGCCTTTTTTTTTTCAAATCAAAATAATTTTTTGTGGTTATCATCATTATGCCAGAAAAGCTACCGATTGAGCTTAACTTATATTGAACCTAGAATGTTCCTTTAAGTTGTCACAATGAAATTTGCAATTAAACAGCATTCTATGGGCTTTTCAGCTAAATGTAAACAGTAAAACAATATGAGTCACAATTCATAAAACAAACATTGTGATCAATAAATTGTATAAATATATAACATTTAAAACACATGTGACAACCTGCCCTGGCCTGACATTTAGGAAAAATACCCACGTCCAGAGAACATAGTTTAACCTTCTGGTTAAAATCTACCTTCACTGTATATTTTACCCTTGCCTGAATGTGTGCTAGAATGTATGTCACTTGTTTACCCAACAGCTACAGCAATAAATATGATATTGGAATTTTAGTTTGGAGGATAGAATTCATAAGAATATTCTAATTTAAGGGTTTTGAACTAGAGGGTGTATCCAACATACAAAACTACTGCTAGAAAAAACATACATTTGTGTAATTAAACTTTTATTGAGATATAGCCCTTGTGACAACCAACCCTAGTCTCCCCCTATATAATTATGCTACACACACACTTATTGTGTAGAACATGTTTTACAGCTGCAGGAATTATTGCTTTAGTCTATTTTTTTCTCCTAGTTGTCTATATCTTTGTGTGTGTGTGTGTGTGTGTGTGTGTGTGTGTGTGTGTGTATGTTATATGCTGATTATCATGGATCTAATAGCCATAACATTACTTGAAAATACTTTACACTGTGAACAATACTGTTTTCAGTGCTCTCATAGCACTCACAAATGACCCTTGTTGACATATTCAAATAACAACAGGAACTTTACAAGCATACTACAAACAATTCTTATACACTTTAAATATCTAAAATATTGTGTTGGTGTACATAATGAAATAAGAGGTCTCACTGTGTCTCATTTTCACTGGGGGTTGTGTGTGAAGTTTCCGTCACTTATTGACCAAATACAGATGTTATGTAGCTTAGATAATTATTATTATTATTGTTTCAACTGACAATATTTTTTATCATCTAGTTGATTAGATGCTAAGAGTCTTTTAATTTTCCTTTCAATTCCTTCCACATGTGCAAGAAAAGATCTAATATTAGTGTTCAACTTATTTCCTGTTCAACTGTACCTCTTATTAAAATTATTGATTTTGCATTTGGAAAGATTCAAGTCTTGAGTCTTGTCCTTTCTTTCTCTCTGTTTTACACTACAGAGTACATGAGTACATGAAAAACAGAAGTCAATGGGAAGTCTGCAGAGAGAGGAGAGAGAAGAAGAAGACCATTCATTTTAGAAATATCTAAGACATACAATACCTAATATCTAATTGTGACTAGAGGTGCTATCATCTATATTTGTTATCAGATTTTGTAGAAAGTCTTAGCAACCTTAAGTTATATTACAGCAGGTACACATCACCCTGTCCTTAAACTGAAATAATACACTTGCAATATATATTTCAGATATACAAAGTGCTATCTTAGCAAGTAGCCTCTAATAGTTTGCCATTGCATATTATATACCTTTGATCCTCGGATGGGCCCGCCATGAAAAAAAAAATGATCAAAATATTAATAATTACAGTCTTGACCAACACAAAATAGGTATCGTTTTAAAGCTTAAAAGCTGTACTTTAAAATACACATAGGCATTATGACCAAAACGTAACAAGTACGTTGAAATTTGCAGACAAATCAGAAGTGTTCCGTTTTGATAATTGATTAATAATTTTGCACTGCACATTTTATTGTAATCGGTAAAAACATCAAACTGATCAGATAGCCATGTGTCAAATGTCATTGGAAAACTCTCAAAGAGTAGAAAACAACCAGCCTATTTGTTTTACTCACAGACAAAATTATAGTGAGAAATTGCCAAGTATGTGTCTTTGACATACATGTTACATGTAAACAGGTGTTTCTTCAATGCTGTGTTTTCGCTTATAACCTCATGAAAAACAAACAGAACATAAAATATCACATACCATTACTTAAATTATCTTTAAAATGAGGCCACACACAACATAATGGGATGCATAGATCATTAGATAATCTACACAATGTACAATGTGCACACAGTACAAAATGTGCTATCTGGCTAAAAACACGTTAGCTTTCCTGGATCAGATGACTTCATTGGAAATTATGTAGTACGATGTCCAGTGTCATGGAACGCTAAACCAATTCTATTAGGATTCAGATCGCTGCAACCAGAGGTGAAAGTCATCCAAATATGGGCAGAGAGGAACGTTCACTCTAATTACATATGGCCACCAGGAGATGGTGCCAAGTACATAACACAGGCTCAATGATGACTCAAATGACACAGAATGGAACTGAGTGAGATCTCGTTACTCATGCCTTCCTGCTTTGGAGAGAGAGCATACCTTTAGTCATTGTTGTTTTTGCATGTGTAATTTGTCTTATGTGCAGTTATTATGTTTTATTTGTTTGGAGAGACTTTTGGACACTTGGTGATGTTTTTGGAGAATAGGATAAATTATTTTAGTAATGCTATAACTTTTGATTACTTTGTCTTAGCAACACAAAATTTTACTCAGTTACAGTAGACATGATTGGGAACTAAACAAAAGCAGTTTTCGGAGCTACCTTATTTACACCCTGATATATATAATGTCAAATCAGAAAAATACAAAAAGTTCATTTTTGGCTCAGGTTTTTTGTGTGATTTTAGGCTCAGAGTCTCAAAATGTATCATAATCTATATCATTAAAAAAGGTGAAAAGTTTCCTTTAAAATGATACCAAATACTTGACCCTCCATGTTGTTGTTTTTTTTTTTTTTTTTTTGTCAAGTTATAAGCCTTTAATTTTGGGTATGCCACTGAAATAGGAAATCTTTAAAAACACCCTCAGATATTAAAGGGTTAAAAGTGTGGCTAGGACATGTTCAAAATTAAGGAGATACTACAGTCCTGAAATGACCACGAACAACCCATTTTAAGCTTTAATACTAGATTTGGAGTAGAAGACATTGGTTGTTTCCCTTTTGGCATGTGTTGTAATCATGTTAAGGGTTAATTCACATTGGTAATGAAAAGTGGTTTCATATAGTTACAGTATATCAGCTTATGACTTGTCAGTGTGTTGCATTATTTCATTATTTCTCAGTTCCAGCTTAATGGTCCTCATCCTTTTTTAACTATTGCTGAGAAGTGACTAAACAATTGACTTAAGAAACTGTAAAAAAAATAAAATAAATAAATAAAAATACAAATAATAATAATCAGAGGAATACTATGTTGAAATACACACCAATGTAGACATTTGGGCTCTAATCTGGAAGATCAACCAAAAATAACAAAAGACTGGTGGTCGATTTTGACAAACTAATTATCTAATGCAGTTTCCCTCTATTGTGTTGGCAGTGGAATGAGGTGATTTACACTGTCTTCAAGTCAACATGGAAGATTAGCAAACATTACAATTATTGCTTCACTAATGAAAGTCAACTGTATTTTGGGAGTTTAATTGAAAATCCATCTAATACTCTTCTGTCTTTTATTGAGGGGGATTTGATTCTACAGCCTTGCTAAGTTTTCACCCTCCTTGTCTCATAACTCCCCCTTTACCCATGCTCACAGGAAGCTGCACCTGTCACCTGGGGGCCCTGCCTGCACTCAGGATCAATTTACATAACCTCGTTTAGCAGTTCACAAATCAGAGCCATTAAGAGCTGCTAACAGGAACCAAGGGTTCTAATTTAGCCTGCCTTTCACAGTGGGAAAATTAAGCAGCTCAGGCCTACAAATAAAGACTCAGGTCTTGGCTTTGATTGTTGATTGTGATGGTAAATGTGCGGATGATTAGAGCAGATTTTTCCTCTTTATTGATTTTCTGCCAAAACACAGCATGCCACGGTCCTGCACTGGGAAGCGAACTCAGATCGGGAGGGTGCAAAAGCTCAAAAATGGGGGCAGGAGGCTACATGATCACATGGCAAAAAGTCTTTGCTTAACACCATATTCTGTAGGTATGAAATTGCATTAAGTGATGAAGAACTTGAGGTTGTAATGAGATATTATGAGAAGAAGCTTAAAAATAAGTTATGTGATGCCCCAAGTGACCATATGTGCACAAAAAGAGCAATTCCTGCATTTCCAATCCTATCAGCTTGTGAATGGTACTGTGCTTCCTTCCAGGGGCAGACTTGGACTAAAAAGTGGCCCTGGACTTTCTGGCCTAGCCGGCCTGCAACACACCACACCATAATACACTGGCTCATTGATTTCATTTTCTGGCTCAATTTCACATTTTTGTGTTGAGAAAAAAAAAAAAGAAAAAGACATTTCTATTGACTGCTAGTCATGACAACAGGCCCCACCAGTGCAAAAATGGTCATAACTTTAAAACATATAAAACCACTGTAAATGTCATGAGTGTTTTGTTTTTTTGTTTTTTAAAGAGTAGGCACTAAATATAAGCACTTTATAGCTCAGACACATAACATGTCCAAAAACTTTTTTTTTCCAACATACAGATGTTAGGTTAAAATGTACATGAAAGTACAAGGGAAAGTGTGTATTGTAGGTGCTGTGACAAGTCAGCATTTCTTCAAAGTTTTTACAGATCAACTTTTTTTCTAGAAGTGCAAATAAACTATTGTCTTAGATAATATGAGGTTGTGGAAACAACAAGTATAATAATAATATATATATGTACATATATATAGCTATACAAGATCATAAAATGTTGTTTAAAATAGTTAGATGAAGAAAGTGTCACACAGCAGGATGATAATGCTTAAAATTTCATGTCAGTTACCCACATAACTATGTGTAAATGTTTATTTTTTAAAAATATATGAAAACAAATTTGGACAGAATATGTACATATATAAATATAAAAAATATATATATGTAAAAAAATATTAAAAAAAAAAAAAAAAAAATAAATATATATATATATATATATATATATATATATATATATATATATATATATATATATATACCTCTTAAAATTTTCAGATTAATTGCTTATATTTTCACTCTATGTGAGTTTGTTGCATCTTTATATCTGCAGTGTTTTAATTCCTTCCCCAGATTATTCTTGAGAAAAAGTGAAAAGCCCAATGCTTTGACAAGCGCTGTTTCTGCTAACCTTTAAACAAAATTAGCCTCAAAGACTCAAATAGCCACAAAGTAATATTCTTCATGACTTATTTTCTACATTTTTATCAGACATGAGCATTATTCAGCAAGCGCCACTTCTGCTCTCAGAAATGCTTTGCGGTATGAATAAATTATGCAAATGACTATGTACTGCTTATAGCTTTACTGTTTGCCGATTTTATTTATGCTGCTGTTATTGTATTTTTTTGTAACTTACAGTTATTTGTCATTTTGTGATTATTCAGAGTTCATCTTATACTTAATATGTTGTATACCATTATTGTTATTTGTATGTCAAATAATCAGGTCCACCCGAGGTACGAAGTTAACGCGCTCATACGGATGTGTAAGAATTTACAAAATAAAAGCAATTGCATTGGCTTTATCTTCCAAAGTTTATTGTATTTTCACCTTGTTATGGGGTTGACACGGACATGTTGGAGTCCAGGTCTGCCGCCTATATCGCATGTAGGAGGGGCCGGTGCTTGCACAGCAGCAAGCCAGCCCAAATTACTCAGTGGCCCATTGGGAATACACCCGGTGCTCCCGATGGCCAGTCCACCCCTGCTTCCTTCTCAAACAACATTAAAATGATATAAACAAAGGAGCAAATAACATTAAGTAAAGCATATTGGGCTATATTAGACAGGTTAATGCAATTTATTAGTCATAATTCATTCTTTCCATATTTCTTTTTTCTACCCTTGACAGTGTATGAAATTGCAATAATTGCTTTAACATTATTGCCTATAAGCTTGCACAGGTTCAATTAATCAGAAGATCATACATATATAGTCTAGCTATCACTTAATAAATCAAAATTAGTGCTGTGAAATGTAACCACCAAATGAATGAAAAGTTGTTGTGAATTTCCCTCTCATCTGATTATTTGGTTATTCAGTGAAGTAATCTGGGATGGTCTGAAATGAATCGAAAGGTTTCAAATACAGTTTAGTTCTGAAAAAAGGCATTCACATCTATGATATCTATTCTCTATTCTATTTTTGACTGATTGAAGTCATTCAAATTCATTAATGCATTTTGTTGCCACTATGAATCCACCCCATGCAGACTTTTTCCCTAGAAAGAACAGCCGTGCAGTATGATTTTAGCTTTAACCCCTTTCATTTACCATTCATCAGATACATTTCAGCGTGTCACTATACATAGATCATGTCAAGTATGCTTACTCAGAATGACTCTCAATCGGCAGTCGATTTGGCTTATAGTATGAAAGAGCTGATTCAAACTTACACATGTTCACTGCCAAACTGGTGTATCTAAAGGTGTCTGAAGTGTTTGTTGTCTTGTGGGGCAGAAGAACTTCATTAGCTGAATCAGGGAGCCCTTTCCATGCCTTGTTTTGGTTACATATTCAAGCTGTGGTTTGGTGCCATGGGTGGATGCCATGCCAGCAGTGTGATGTAGAAATAAAAAACTGAACCTAAAATGTCATTTATTTTCAGGTTAAAGGCGAAAAGCTTGTGATCACAGATATTGTCAATGAAAAATTCAACTCATAACATGATAAGATGAACCTTGACATTTAAATTTATTTGGCAGGCTACAACAGGGCTGTTTATTTTCTGCCAAAGCACTATGCAGCAACAAAAAAATACCAGTACTTTAGCTCCGTTGTCATTACCCTTACTTAATTGAATTTGAGAAAGTCTTTACAAGCTGTATAATTTCGTTCATTCAGATTAAGTCATTTTCATTGAGCCAACATGATATAGTTAAATTAGGTCAAATCAGTGTACTATTGCAGTTTTATCTCAACTTCATTTGGTTAGTCAAACTCAGTTTAATAATATTTTATTTCATTTTCTTATGTTGGTCCAACTTAATTTATTTAATGAATCATTAGTACAGTCCCATGCAAAACATGCTGTGAAATGGAAATCCCCTGCCCAGTTTCATCAATGCTACAAAAAGTATTTATGTAGTCCAAACTCAAATGGATTAAGTAAACTGCCATTTATACAAATGTAATTGGATAGAACGTAATTAAATCTAGTTGTGACTAAATGTTCTAAGATTGTGTTGCTTTAGTTCATTTTAATTAGGTAAACTGAACAATCTGCAAATAGCAAAATATTCCTGATCCATGAGGTCATCGCGTGCAATGTCTAAAGTTAGATTTTGAGGTAATTGGATCTACTATTTAATAATTTTTACAGTGTTGCAAAATTCAATAGCTAATGAGAATCCCTGAAATTATCACATTTATTTTGAGACAAAATACTTATTTGTCATTTTCAATTTTGTTCAAGGTGATAAAAATCAAATCAAATCAAATAAATAAATAAATAACTGTTCAATAAAGGAAAAGATAGTATTTTGGGTAAAAAGCCCCCATGTTGCAGGGGCTAAAGGCCCCCTATAAAACACATTGCTTTTCTTAAGTGGGGTGAATAGATAGGTTATGAAGAATGATCAAAGTGGGCTCACATTGACTGATCCAATAACTTTGGATCACCCAATTACTTTGTTTATAGAATACTTAAAATAAATAAATAAATAAATAAAAATAAAAAAAAAAAATCCAAATATGATTGAAATTAACAGAACATGTTTAACCTTCTTCTGAAGTGGTTATTTTGAATAGGCATTATCTTAATTTGTAACTCAAAAAAAGCAACCTGCTGTCTTAAATGTATTTGTGTAAGCAGACACATTTTTGCCCTTATAACTATTGTCCCTATTTTTTACATGATATCACTATACCCCTTGGGGGCTTTTTACCACAAATGTGGGGACCTTTAACATCAAGAGTGGGGTAAAAGGTTCCCTGGCCACTTTTTTTTTTTTTTTTTTTTTTTTAAGGAATTTTAATCAAAACATCCTTCCGTTATTATTTATTTCCACACAAATTATGTTGCTCCATCAATATTTAATAAAAATAGATGTATTTTTTAAATCTTGATAACACTTTAAAAAAAAATTCCCCTTAAGGTGTGCCTTTAGCCCAGTTTGTACCCGCATTTTATTTTCTCAAAACAATTATGAATTCGCGTCCAGCTTTGTTGAGGGTCCGCACAAATCGCCTAAAATTAATAAGCCACATAATGATGGAAATCTCCCTGTGGACGGTCGCTATTAAGCTATATAATGCATTACGCTGTCATTCTCAGTCATTGAAAATGATGGAGCAACAAACAACTGTTGTTGTCCCTGCGACAACATCACGGTTAAATTAGCTTTAATGAACATCTAATTGCTGGGAATAGACTGAGCGGATCCGAAGCAAACAAGGTTTCTAATTGATCTGCATTTCTCTTTTCTGTGAGCAGTCGTTTATTGTCCGAGCGCGCTATTGATCGGCTACTGTGTATCGCCCCGCATGTGTTTCCCTTCATTAACTGATAACAGGTTACTGATGACTCCCATCCCGGCTCTAATTTGGCTTAACGCCTACTTTGTTCCCATGTCACGTCGGAGGGCAGCCCGGAATAATGAGTAGGTGGGTGGGCTGTGTTTGGGGCTGTCTGCTCGGGAGGCGTTTAACCTGCCGGGTGCAAGGAGATCATTGGAGGCGTTAAAAAAGCAGCACCTCTTATAGGTCTGGGTAACTTTTAACTGCTGCGCAGCATGGGCCCGTCCTCCATTTTACCAACAACCTGACAAGATCACTTGGGGCAGGTTGGTGATACAGGGTCTAAACAAAAACTGAGAGTAACACTGGATATGCTAGATATGCTAGTATTTGCTTCTTTACCCCCTTAAAATGCATTTGTGGGTCACAAAAGACCCAGGTGAAATCTAGATGCTTATTCTTTAAAAAACTACTTCTTTAAAAATGTTAAATGCTTGGTATATCTTTTATTCAATTCTAAAGAGTTTCACATACTTTGAAAATGAAGCAGGAGTTTTAGGTGAGACTGTATAACTGTAACATGGGCAATTTCAATGTTTGGTGATAACATACGAAAGTCTCAACAATCCTATCCAAACAAACTCACAGGGTGTTTACACTCACTGAGCACTTTATTAGGAACACTATGGTCTTAATAAAGTGCCTGACGTGGCCTTCTGATGTTCTATCCCATCTGCCCCAAGGTTCGACGTGTTGTGTATTCTTAGATGCTATTCTGCTCACTTTTACACTACAATTGTACAGAGTGGTTATCTGAGTTACCATAGCCTTTCTGTCAGCTCGAACCAGTCTGGCCATTCTCTGTTGACCTCTCTCATCAACAAGGCGTTTCCATCCACAGAACTGCCGCTCACTGGATGTTTTTTTTTTTTTGGCACCATTCTGAGTAAATTCTAGTAACTGTTGTGTTTGAGAATCCCAGGAGATCAACAGTTACAGAAATACTCAAACCAGCTCATCTGGCACCAACAATCATGCCACGGTCAAAATCACTGAGATCACATTTTTTCCCCATTCTGATGGTTGATGTGAACATTAACTGAAGCTCCTGACCCGTATCTGCATGATTTTATGCATTGCATTGCTGCCATAGGATTGGCTGATTAGATAATCACATGCATAAGTAGGTGCACAAGTGTTCCTAATAAATTTCTCAGTGAGTGTATATTTAATTACATAACAGATGGAAAATGTAAACAATCAGTGTAGTACAAGTGTAATACCAGTGTTAACTTTATTAAATACCATAACACATATGGGTCATTGGACCCACAAATGCAGGAGTAGTGATATAAAACTGTCTTATAATTTAAAAATATAAATATTCATCTAAATGTTAAAAAGTCAGTGCTCAAAGTCACCTTAATTGAGAAATACTTGAAGGTTCGAATGAAAGGACCACTTCATGTAAAAAAAAAAAAAAAAAAAAAGGTATGGCATTTTTGACCCACATATGCATTTTAAAGTTAATAAAAATTCTTTGTCATGGTTGACGCCCTATGGCTACAAGTAAACTGATCTCCATTTCAGAAGTTCATGCGCAACAGGTAGCCTACTTTGGGAGGTCGGATCAGACTTGACTTGATGTGCGTCTTTTAGACTGGTAAAACAGGTGCCATTTAAAATGTGCATAACTAACCCCAGAAACCGTACAACCAAGCACAGAAATTCTAGTCGTCACAAACGTTTACCCTGATTTTCATTGTCACAGAATTGTAAAAGGAGCATAGAAATGATACGCCATACGTGCAATTGGCTGAGTAGTACAATGGTCACACTACGGCGAGCCGCTGCGCGCACAAAGAGAATTGCATGTTACCTAATTGTTAATTTGGGCGACTCGAGCCGATAATTATTGAGACACCGTCAAGCCATTTGCATGATGGACTTGCCACCTGCCTCGACGCATGACAGCCCGCAGCCTGGGCAAACTATATAATTACTAAACAGTGGTGGGGCAATTTTTGACTGCCGTCCCTTTGTGTGACATGAATTCTTCCTAATGACAAATTTGATAAAGGGGCAAATAGCATCCCTCCTTCCGGTTCTACAAAAGAAAAAAAGCCATCATCTCAACAGGTCTTAATGTTTAACCCTTGTGCGTCAATAAAAAAAAGTTACTCAGAGATCCTTCGAGGACAAAAATGTCCACGTCAAAAAACTGCCATAATAATATTATATATTAATATTATTTTCCACTTTCACTGACTGTTTGATGACTTACACTGACTGTTTGATGACTGACCTGTAATCTGACTGATCTTTAACTAACATCAGTCCTGACCATAACTACCAAATATTCCTTAATTTTCAGGATTTTAACCCTTTAAATGCCAGTTTGTTTACATAATACCAATGTTGTTTTTTACACACACACACACACACATTTCTCAGTACACACATACAAAACACACTCTGACATCCATACCAACACACCCACACAATTTTAGCTGCATTATTTATTCAATTGGCCTGCAGTGCTCTATAATACAGCAAAACAGAAAATAAGGAAAAAGCATGTATTTACTCCATAGGCTAAACATGAGAAAAAGCCAAGGCTCTGGAATGAAAGCATAATATCACAGAATTCATGATTTTTTTTTGCTTTAATGGCACAGCAATCAAATATTGAAGTTTTAATGGGATTCAATGGGGACATTTTTGTCCTGAAGATCCTGAGTGTAACTATTTTGTGTACACAGTGTATTATAGATATATTTTAGGAACTGAGGTTGAAATATCAAAATTCCCCCAAATATACACCCCTTTGGTAAAATGTATGGCATTAACACGAAAAAACTAAAATAAAAAGACAAAAATGTCCCGAAGGTCACACAAGGGTTAAGCCACCACACTCCTGTAGGCCAATTCTTCACAGTTTAGTCATATAGGCATTATGTGCCTCAGACTCTAAGTGCATGCTTTGGTTAGAGGTAATACAATGTTTCTTTTTAATGTGTAATAGCTTATAAGTCTGGTCATTATTGGATTTCTCGAAACGAGGTGTTTTAATAGTTTATGCACATGTAGATGCCATTTTGACGTTTTAATGAGACAATTTTGTTGATTGGCTTTATGCAATGATTAACCAGAAACTGTGGGAGGAAAGGGAAACAATCTATAAAACATGAATTGATCATGGAGGCCACTCATTTAGATAAAACGGCATAAGGCTAAATGTTACTTCTCTCTCTTACTTCTCGCTTTTCTAAATTTTAGAAAATGGTGTTTTGTGCAGTAGATTAGATGAAACTTCAAAGCGGAACAAAAATAAATAAAAAGCATTATAGATTTCTATTCTGGTCTGAAGATTAGCCTAATCTTTATTCTATTTACCTTATTCAGTCCCGCCCCTTTTCAACTCTCCGCGCTTCCGTGTTTTGTCTCTCAACCTCCGGTTTGCATTGAAGCTAAGAAGAGTGTAGCAAAATGGATTACATGTGGGAACACAGAAAGTATTTTTCAACAAGAGTTGTTGCTGTGAGTCTACAGCACCCCTTTGCTATGTGAGGGTGCGAGTGAGGTGTTTACTGTCACTGTAAATGTTCGTTTTCCTGACACCCACGGAGGTAAATTGGACCTGGCAGATCACATTCAGACAGCTATGACACACTGCACTTTTTCAAGCGTTTAAATAATACGTGTGATTAAAAATGGTTGTAAACAGAATAGGATCTTCTGGATTTTTAAATGAAGTTCTCTCGTTTTATTATCTAATCATCTGCTTCCAGTTGTTATTACATCCCCTGAACACTTTTTTTTATTTATTTATTTTTTAAATCACTATTTTTCTACATAGCAACCGCTAGGACGGAAGTTCTAAAACGTTCAAGATGGCTGCGCGCTAGTTTCTCTGGAGCATAAGGGGAATGCACCACAAACCCAAGACAGTTTTATTGAACGTCTGTGCATGTGTTTATATTGGTTTTGCTATCCAACTGCGTATTAGCTCATTAGGGTGTTATTAGATAACACATATAGACTGCTGCTCTACATCGCGATTACATTCATCCAGATAGGTAAACCCTTGCTCGGATATAAGAACGGCTGGTAAAACTAGATAATGCATTGTGTTAAACACTGATGCTGCTATATATATATATATATATATATATATATATATATATATATATATATATATATATATATATATTATTATTATTATTATTATTTATTTTTTATTTTTTTATTTTTTATTTTTATTATTATTATTATTATTTTTGTAGTTGTTGTAACACGCGTAAGTAATCAGATGTTTAAGGGACAAAAAGTTGATCAAATAGCTGTGGGGTGAGGTGATTACATGTTATTTAGCGGGGGAGCAAGTGTTAACACGGTTAGTGATGGTTCGTTGATCACCAAAGGACTCCCGCTGGTGCAGTACAAGACTGCGCGCGCCTCTTGCCTGCTCAAAATTTCATTATTGAGTCATGATCCGCGCACTGCTGCACGAGCCGCTCTTACATTTCAGAACTAGAAATCATACAATCTTTGACGCTTTTAATTTGAGAAAACTATCGACATCTCTTTCTCTCTCTCTTCTCCACGCGCACACAAAATCTCGACGGGCAAAATTGTGTCATAGCAGTGCAGGACTGAAATGATATGCCAGATCATTCTCAATAATGCATGTAATGGATAACCAATGAGGCGTGAGATAGGCTATTACAGTGTAAGATTGGTATTTATCGCCTGACATGTGCAAAAATAATTCCACCAGCAAAAAGAAATATCAATATGGTTTCCGGCGATTTTGTAAACAATCGTGAGTTTTATTAGAATGGCAATTCATATAAAGAGTTGCATTGACGTTTAGACTCCCCAAACATATGCAGGAGGGCTGTCATTTAGAATCTGAGTTACCAGGGTGATTTATCGTTAGTGAAAATCGCTTTAGTTTCTTTCCAAATCAAACACGAAATTATGCATTTTCCTATCGACACATTTAAGCCTGAACATTTCTGCAGCTCATGATAATTTGCCTCATGTTAATCTGGCCATTTGAATTGTAGGATTAACTATTTAGCCGTGGACAGAATGCTTTTCTCCCAGGAGAAACAAAACCAAAAACAGTTAAGAAATGGAAAGGTATAAAAATACCATTTTTTTTTTTTTTTTTTTTGTTCAATGGATGGGGAAAGGCTCCATTCAGGCAGGGCTGAATGCGCTGCATTTCACTGGTGCCACAATTACACTGAAAGGTCAAGTATTACAGCATTCTGTGTTCAGCGCTGCATGCTAAGTATTTCTCCTTGCAAATGACCCTCGTTTGCGTGCACAGTACAATAGCCCCAAGAAGCAGATAAATGCTGGACAATTAAATACATTTTTTGCTACTAGTTGACAAAAAGATTTACTAAAGGAGGTGATTGCAGTTATTGTGTAATTGTGCCATTGGTCATGCACATTGTGGAATGCTTAATCAGATGAAGAAAACGAAAACCGCAGTCCTTGTTCATCTTGTTTTCTTTTTGTTACTTTGCTTTTACAACCCCCAAAAAGAGGCTCTGTAGGAAATGTTTACACCTGAAATATTTTCCTACTCGTGGAGAATTTCCCTACTCTTTATAATCTTTTCAGATGCGTTCTTCGTTCAAATTGTTATTAAATAATGCAATTTGAAAGATTCAAGTGGTTGGTGATTCAATGCAGCAGTAGACAGTTTGTTTATAACTGTATCAAGTTTTTATAATGGAATTCAATCCCAATTTTAACCTCAGTTGAGGCTGCTGAATGTCTCACGGTCCGTGCCTTTACTACTTCTTTTTCCATAGTTGCCTTATCATTGCTGTCTCACATTCGGATTCAGGATGGCAGAGATACGTTGCACTGTGCTTTTGGTGTTTGAAGAGTAGATTATGTATCATGTTGGTGTCAGATAAACCTGTTACATAGAGGATTATTCTCTGTTGACGTTGGCCCCTGGACCGCTGTCATCTGATATTGCTACTGAGTGTGGATTTAAAAATTAAGTCAATTGAATTTCTTAAGGAAATATTAAAATGGTGTAATTGGACTTGGAATGAGGGTGTTTGGAAATAAAATAAATTCAAATATTCGGAGTTCAGTCAATGCATGAGACACTTCAGCACCCAGGACAGCGCCACAGCACAGCAAACGGCATACTGCGAACCAAATTGCGAATCAAACATTTGAGCAAATCGCTCAGTAACAGGTATTGCATAACCATACTCTAAGGTGGGACCGAACCAACTTTGTTTCGTACATGTTTGAATAAATGTTTGTATACATGTGAATGAAAGATCCTCGCTTGAATATTATTCATTGACATTGACATGGTGTGCATCTTGGGAAGCAAGCAACCTTTATTATGAGTAAAGAGTAAAAACGCACGTCTTTTACCTTTGCGCTGTACGTGAAAAACACGTTTCTTTCTGCTTTTCGTCTAAATTTATTTAATAGACTGAATTATGCCAAATCGTAATGTTAAATCTTTTGAGATTACAGGTGAGTCAAACCTTTATCTTGTTTATCTATTTGTTGGTATGACCAATTATATTTCAACAATAGGCTATAAAACAGGATATAAAAGTAGGTACACACACACACACACACACACGCACACACACACACACACACACACACAAACACAAAGGATTTTTGCAGCTTGTTGAATTTACTTAATTTAAGTGATCTGATGCAACCCGATTTCTGAACATTTTGCCACAACTTAATTTCTTAGCATGCAATCCGCTTAAATTTGTCAAATGGAAGTTTACTTAATCCATTTGTGTTGGGACAACATAAATAATGTTTGTTGGCCAAACTAGGTGTACATTTACTATGTTGCCTCAACATAATTAAAATGACGACTTTCGACAGATTTTTCAATGGTGGATTTTACAAAAAAAAAAGTTCAGAAGAAGTTCATTCAACAAGACTAGAACAAATCCATCAATTTAATTATTTTTGGAAAAATAATAAAAATGTATTGCGTGGGACAGTTTTACTCAATTTTATTAAGTTCATTATTTCTTTATTTAGTGTGTGTGTGTGTGTGTGTGTGTGTGTGTGTGTGTGTGTGTGTGTGTGAATCAACCCTGGTCTCCTCTCCCCCTATCTATACTGAAAAGTGAAACAGGGAACGAACCCCTGAAACCCTAACTCTAATATGATTGCGTTGAGATAAGGGTCTAATTGCAGGGAGGTTACTCGGACCTTTGCACCCAAAGTCCGCGGTTGTGCAACGTGTGAGTGGGAGTGATGAGAGCATACACGCTTCCAACTAGTGATTTTCAACAGCGACAAGCTCCATACAAAGACCACACACCGAGCCTCAGACATGTTAATGTAATCTGGAGTCTTTCAGAGGAGCTCTAACAAAACGAATCTCTGTAAAACCTAATAGACTCTTTCGGCGCCGGTAGATTGCTGTGGAAGATGATTGAATTTGCACGACGGTAAAAGGGAAAATCTTACTTGTCTTAAAAGGACATGTTTTATTTTCTGCATGTGGGTTAATCAGTTTATCAAGTTATGCGATTTTAATTGCGGTTAACACAGTCTTCTCAAACATTTGCCTACGAAATACTTACTGTTTGTCATTAAATCTGCGGTGACATGCACCACTAATAAGGTGCATATAGACATACATTAAGGCTTAATGTCGCGTAATGTAAAGTAAACGTTAAAATAATTATGTCATATCCTGAAAAATTGTTGCACAGGCCTTTTCAGAAACTAATAGTTATGCATTAAAACAAATGTGTTTTTTTCTTTTCTTTTTTCTTTTCAAGACACTCGATACACGTTTTTCAAGTAGTTGGGTGAAATGAAAAACAAAATGAAATAATGAAATAAAATGAACTAAAACACTATACAGTGTCGTCGAAACGGTCGTACGCTACTATGGTGAAATAGTGGCCCATTAAGTTTACTGTCTTTTTAGACTGCACGACGTTCAATAGGGGTGGAGGTTACATATAATTAAGTAGCAATGCAGGTTAAAGAAGTATCCGTAGGCTTTCGATAGTATAATTTCGAACATTATCGACAAAATGATCTGTTGATTTAACGACCCTTCACAGAAAAGAAGAGCGTCATTACAATCAGTGAGTCATTAAAACGCGCGCTCCGCACTGCCCGCTTACTGGCGCGAAATCTTCACATAAATACCTTCATCAGTTGAGGGTTTACTACATGCCGAGGGATTTATTTACGATCGAAGAAATGTAGGAACTGGGGCGAGAATTGCAACAGGGGCATACCGAGCATTCAGCCTTATGACCTAGTAGTCCAAAGTGTTGCTTTACATTAATAATATAGCTACTTTCGCTTTAAAACGTGAGCGGAGGATACAGTGTCAGGGTAAACAGGAGCACAATTTCAGAATTTTGCTTGAAATAACCGAGGGTCATAACCAGAGCCTTAGCAAGGAATTCAGTGAGCCTATGACTGAATATTACTCTGGGCCCTTTTCTTATTAAAAATACAGTTTTTAATTTGTGGTGGGCACCTCTGGACATTAGGGCCACTAGAATCGTTACCACCTTTCACCCCAAGGCGGTAATAACCAATAAAATACCTATTAATACATTCTAGCACTGGTTTGTCAACCAAAAAGTCGTGAGACTGAACACATCTCAAACAACCAAGAACGCTAAGGTTAAGCGCATGCCCAAATGTTATTCCTTTTCTGAGGAATATTATAATCATGGAATTGGAAAGGATAATTAAATTATTTATTAAAAGCAGTATCATAATATTATTTTTTAGTTGTCAAAAACTCAGTTTAATCAAAGGGGTACTCAAGTCCGACATATAAAAACAACACAGTAACTAGTGCATTCTGTAATTGAAATGAAAAGTGAAATAAATGTTTTGCGGTCACATAGTCAATTATAATTTGCATATATGCAGTGGTGCGCAAGCTGCTGGTCCATTCGATTGCGTAAGAAACCATAAATGCACAGAAATCCACAATATTCTTCGAAAGAGAAAATGTTCAGAAAACAATAAAGGGATAAATAATTGAGATATTTTAAAGAAAAAGAAAGACAAACAAGAAAGAATGAAAGAAAGAAGAAAGTAAAAAGAGTACGTTTTAAAGTCAGCTTTTTGGACGTTAAATGCTCATGCTCATTAAATATGCTATTTGATGTTTTTTTCTACAAAAAGTTTTCTAAAAAGTTTAATAGAAGTGTTTTTTTTGTATCTTTGTCAAATTTGCTAAAATTCTCTCTCTCTCTCTCTCTCTCTCTCTCTCTCTCTCTCTCTTTCTTTTTTTTTTTGGACTACTTTTCTTTGCCCTTACACACAACATACACTTTCGAATATTCTATCAGAACTACGCAGTCAGTCTAACCTTTCGCCCTCTGATGTTTACGAAATTAATCAATACGTAAACACCGGGGTGGCATTCTATTTTGCCTCTGATCTTCACAAACACGGTATTGATGGACGGCGCTCTGATAAGTGCGTAAATTTAGTCTTGCAGAGTTCTTTCGGAGAATACTGCTGTTTGTACAGCGATGTGATTGATAAGCTTGCTTATAGGAGCGTTTGTTTGATGTTAGTTTTTCTAAAGGGGTGAAGACCTCACCTGCACTGACTCATTCTGTCACCGACACAGAACACGCTCCTAAAAGAAATCTCTACAAAGCCTTGGATTACCTCGAAAAAAGACATATAAGATAATTAATTGAATATTGACTAAATACAATTAAATTGGGATGGAAAATAGTCTCCAAGTTGTTGGATATGTAGCCTATTTAGTATCATTTATTTTAATAAGTGTATTCGCACAAAGCCTGTGCTTTTATTTGCACGGAAAGAGTGTTTGTCAACTGTTAAAAACCCCCACAAACCTTTTACAATGAGGTGATATGCAATACAGAAATAGTTCATTGCAATAATAATAATAATAATAATAATAATAATAATAATAATAAAGTGCAGTAAGCCATCTAATGCCTAATCAGAAGTTGTTGTTTTTTTTAAACTCGCTTTCACTTGAAAGAAATGTTCAATAGGTCAGAACTCACTTTTAAAAACCGTCGAGCGATTGATTCTAACATCCAAATCTAAAATACACGTGTACTTAAAATTGTTATTATTGTCATAATTTATTAATATGATTGTATGACTGCGTTTAAGTCAAATATCTATATAAGTTACAAGAAAATTAAACGTACAAATAACAGTGAAACTGAAAAACAAGTGACCCTTAATATCGATCAAAATTTTGTACAATATAAACATCGCTAAAAACTATGTATTCAGTCCAAACCTTTTACAGAAATATACAAGCTATGCAGTACAGTCAAATCTATAAGAAATCAAGGGGGGGGGGGGGGGGGGGTCGTCTTCACCGTTGAACGGGACATTTTTTAAATCCAACAGAACCACAGAATATTTGTGATTTTAGTGTTTTTTTTTATTTTATTTATTTTTTAATTATTGGTATTTTTTTTTTTTTCAGTCTCCTTTTTAAATTCTAGTGTATATAAATAATTCCATCTTCTTAAAGATGTTTGGCGCTCATCCTCATAATAAAAGATTTGATACCTTTGTCATTTGGCAATCCTCGTGTTGCTTGCAGCCTTTTCACATCTCCCCCCAGAAAGGAGACAAATGCTCTCAGTGCGCAACCACTGTTCGAATGACCAAAACATTCTTTACTCGTCTTTTTTTTTTAGTACACATTATACAGTAGTATAAAGATTATCTGGATCCGTGTGTCGTTTTGTTAGTGTGTTATTGTCTGTTCCGGTGTCACCATGTCCTGCCATAAAGCAGAGCGGAGCAGGGCAAGGCAGCTCCATACTCGGACCCGGAGGAGTTCAGGTGTGACAGGCCAGATACCTGGGTTTGGAGAGATGGGGGGCTTGCAGCGTGTTGACCCAGATCTGGAGACTCTCCCGTACTGCCTACCTGCTGACTTTGATGATGCTGGCCCACTGAAGAACTGTTATTGGACATAATCATGACGTTTCCCCCCTGGTGATGGTGGTTTTGAATACCAGTGTTGGGAGTATGGCTGCTGCCTTGGCATGGCTTTCCGTCTTTCACCAACACTGGCACAGCCACCCGCCGTGGAGACTGTTGCTGCTGCTGACAGGAGCCACCGTCTTGTTGCAGTTGCTGCTGGGACACTTTGTCCTTGGCCTGCCTTTTCATTTTATATCGGTGGTTTTGAAACCAAATTTTAACTTGGGTTGGAGTCAAATGAATCATACTCGCCAGATGCTCCCTCTCCGGCGCGGAGAGATACTTCTGCTGCTTGAATCGTCGCTCAAGCTCGTACACCTGCGCTTGGGAGAAGAGTACTCGTCTCTTCCTTCGAGCTGTGCTGGTCAGGGGACCCATCCCTTTGCCAACATCCGCCAATGAACTTAGAGTGCTCATGCTGCCCATATTCATACCGGACGAGGAGCCCATGAAACGAGAGACTGCAAGGAGAAGAATGCGATTTAGCAAATAAAACAAAACAAACACTACTAATTATTAAAGACTAATTATGATGAGCCAATAAATGGCGATTGTGCATAATTACGCATGCACGAGAGATCCTGTTAATTGACTGAGTGTTTTTGAGTTTAAAGTTAAACGCCTGATTCGTTCGACATTATGAAAAGAGTTGTGCATGCTCATGATACATAGTGTATGAACAGATAAGGATAATTAACAGCCATAATTCAAAATGTATAATCCCCGTCAAGTACAAGGTCTTACAACACTTAATGGCATTTCACAAACGTTTCAAAGTTATTCTTCCAAAAAACAAAGCGTCAATCTCACGTACTTGTGGAGAAGCGTGGGTCAGGATTCGTTCCGTACCAGCTGGTGGCTGTAGTACTGCCTCTCATGCCGTCTTGATAGGCCGGCAGGTCGCTCATGTTGCCCAAATTCCCGTTGCAGTAGCCCCCCATGGCTGTATGTGACAGCTGGGAAACTCCAGCTGCAGTCATGTGGTAGGCAGCGGGTACTGTTCCATTGTGGCCCATGTGGTGCTGCTGCATCGCCGCTTGCGTGACTTGGGGCTGTCTGTACGAGGCAAGAGGAGCCCCCAAGTTGTTCCCCTCCATACTCACTTTTTTGTAGCTCTCCTCGAGAGGACTTAAGATATCGGATACAGAAAAAGGAGTCGTATGCTTAGGGCTCATCGACATTGTTCTGTGTTGGAAAGGGAGAAATTAGAAGGCAAGGCAATCTCTCCTTCTTCTTCTTCTTCTTTTTTTTTTTTTTGGCCAGCTCCTGTGTTCCTCTTGTTTCACCGTCGCTGCAACGGGATGGAAACGTATGAGTGTGCACTGGAGTCCGCCTTAATTGGTTTGAGTGGGAGCTCGAAGCTGTCTTTCGTTTGTTTTAGCTTGGTGCCAGGTTTAAGGCTTCCATCAGAGGCGGGGCATCAGCAGCCAGGGCAACAGTACAAAACAGTGCTATAGTCTGTGCACCCATGCGCAATTTCTATTACGCGCTCCTAAATTACCAGTGCCATCCCCCATCCCGACAACATTTAAACGTGTAACAACACCTCTGCAATGTCATTTGTTTATCGCGCCTGCATATTTTGCGGCGGTGATGCTTGCGAGAGCGGCAAGAAACACGGCAAAGGATGAAATATTGACAGTTGGAGTGATGTTTATAAGGGCCCCTTGATGTGAGCGGACTTGAGACTTTGAGAACCACTCAGTTTCTGAAAAAAGCTTGAGCTGAACTACTGACTTTTAACGGCCACAAGAGGCTTCTGGTGATTGCAGGCGTGTTTGTATTATGCTCCATCGTACTCAAACATGCAAAAGGGCCCTTGCGACGACTCAGGAACACTGACTAACAAATAAATAAATACATATGCGCGTGTTAAGAGGCCAAGTAAATGATTAAGCCCTTTTCTGTTTGATATTATTCGATATAGGCAGCGTGTCCTCCAAATTCCCATTCACTCGTGACTCGGTTCAGACACGCGGTACTGAGGAAAATCACGAGGAGGAGGTTGAGGAGAGGCTCTCAGGTAAATTTAACGAGGCTGGAATGACCTGAAGTCTTGAAGATAATGCTCACCGGTGCGCGTCGTTTTGACGCCTTTGGTAAAGCTGAACAGCAAAAGCAAGTTGTTTCTGCAAAATTGCAGAAATTCAATGATTACAGACCGCACAACAATCGTCAAAACAGACTCTTTTTTTTCATGCAGTTTTACAATGCATTATTATTATTATTATTATTATTATTATTATTATTTTATTAACATTTTATTTTCTATTTTTAACAAACAATTGTTTTATTTATTACATTTCACAATTGGTAGCTATTTGCAAAGCAACGCGTCGTGTTACAACAACAAGACGATGATAACAAGAGAAAAAAAACAAGAACGACAACAATAACAATAAAAAAAAAATTACATTAAAAACAAAAAAATAATAAAGGATACAATTAAAAGTTCTAACATTTTTTTGTTTTAATTTCTCGTCCAGTTAGAATATCGCAAAAGCATTTGCTCTAGCATCATTTACTTTTAATAACTTTTAATAACTCCCTTTAGCGTTTCGAAAATAAACCTGCTATCACTAATGTAAAAAGACGTTTTGGTTCTGCTGGAAAAAAAAAAAAAAAAAAACAATTTTATTGTTTTTTTGTTTTGTTTTTGTTGTAATAAGCGCTGCAACCTTCTAATTATCCAAATAAAATTTAGTTTAACATAAAAATTGAATTTAAATTTAGGTGGACAGTATTTATGTACTAAGCCCACGAATTAAGAATAGTTTGTTATTTAAATATGTAAATAATCGATTTATGAAGGCTATTTGCTAATTGCCATAGACAATCATTCGGAGTCCGGATATGAGATTGCTATATTATAGTGTATATATAGAGTTTATCCGTTTTTAGAACTATAAAATAGTTGTTAGAAAAAATATTTGGTATAAAACCTATTTAAATAATTTTAGTAATATTGTCGGTTAATTTTCATATTTCTTTATCATCTGTCTAAATAAAAACGTCACCTAGACTATTTCTGACATTGACAATTCTTGTTTCTTTCTTTCTTTCTTTCTTTCTTTCTTTCTTTCTTTCTTTCTAACAGAAAACTAAAACCGCACGTGTATATTCATTTAAAATAATTAGCTGGCCCGAAGTTTCTGGAACACAGATCGGTCAACCCATGCAGCCATATCTTGAATATAATAAACATTGCGTGACCACAACAATCTCAAAGAAAAACCAAAAGATATGTATGATGCCGAAAAACAATATATGGGCCTATTGCACATTTAGTAAACAAACCTTTAACACAGCGTCTTCTGGTGGTCGCAATCTGTATATACAGTATTCGTATATCGAGACATAAAAAGCATTTTTTGGAGTAGCTTAGATAGAGTGACAGTTGAAGTTTTATACCCACAACACCTGGCAACTTGTTACAGCTTTAGAGGAAACAATTAATTCATTTTTATTCCCTCAACAATTCATGTTTTATGAAAGGGGAAACGGTAATGATACCTACATTTTAGCAGTATAGGCACTGTTAACTTGAGAAACTTCCAGAAAATCGACCACAATAAAAGGCTATTGTAGCTCGTTACAGTGATAGGAAATGTTATCATCCAGCCGACAACTGCGCATTTTTCTAATAAATGTGGTATTTCGAAGCAAAGTCGGGTGGGCGTAGGTTTTACACCAGTGATTATAATAGCACGCGCAATTATAACAATTAGAGTCATAACTATGGGGCGACCACTGTTGCCTTTAAGGTGCTCGGGCTACTTGATCCAGTTTACAAAAGGCTTTCTTTATTATATTAATCAGGCTCGCTCCTCTCTGCTGGATCACGGTTATCATGGTCAATTAACGATAATTAGTAAGCGTGTTCTTGTTCCTCATATCTTTTTCTAATGACCAAGTTTCAATTTTTTTCAGCTCTATCTGGGTTGCTTGCAGTATGCTATAGAGTAGGACCTAATGAAAATATGGTAATGGACTCTTGGATTTGCTTATAGCATATCTGTTCATTTGATATATTTATCATATTTTTACTGAGGCTTATTTTTATTCATTTATTGAGCTTATGCATGTTTATTTGATGAAACGTGTGAGCGACTGGAGTATATTTATGCAACCTTAGATTTCAAGGTGCTCTTATGACATCTAGCGGGCAGTGGTAAGCATGCAGTTTGTGCAGGGACCGCTCAAAGAGGTAAACACAAATTGGTTTCCTTCTGAGCCCTAGATCACCACCTCAATAAGCTGTCCTCAAGGTGGCAAAGTGGAAGGCTACAGAGGCGCGTTTCCCAAATATTTATATATATTTATATATATACAGCTCTGGAATAATTTAAGAGACCACTACAAAATTATCAGTTTCTCTGGATTTACTATTTATTAGTATGTGTTTGAGTAAAATGAACATTTTTGTTTTATTCTATAAACTACTGACAACATTTCTTCCAAATTACAAACAAAAATAGTGTCATTTAGTGTATTTATTTACAGAAAATGACAACTGGTAAAAATAACAAAAAAGATGCAGTGTTTTCAGACCTCAAATAATGCAAAGAAAACAAGCTCATATTTATTTATAAACAACACAATACTAAGTTTTAACTTAGGAAGAGTTCAGACTTGGTGGAATCAATATTTGGTGGAATAACCCTGATTTTCAATCACAGCTTTCATGCGTCTTTTCATGCTCTCCACCAGTCTTTCACATTGCTGTTGGGTGACTTTATGCCACTCCTGGCGCAAAAAATTCCAGCAGCTTGGCTTTGTTTAATGGCTTGTGGCCATCCATCTTCCTCTTCATTCCAGAGGTTTTCAATGGGGTTCAGGTCTGGAGATTGGGCTGGCCATGACAGGGTCTTGTTCCAGTGGTCCTCCATCCACACTTTGATTTACCTGGCTGTGTGGCATGGAGCATTGACCTGCTGGAAAAATCAATCCTCAGAGTTGGGGAACATTGTCAGAGCAGAAGGAAGTTTTCTTCCAGGATAACCTTGTACGTGGCTTGATTCATGTGTCCTTCACAAGGACGAATCTGTCCGATTCCAGCCTTGCTGAAGCACCCCTAGATCATCACCGTAGACTTTGTCAGTTCGAACTAGTTTGGCCATTCTCTGTTGACCTTCACAAAACTGCTGCTCTCTGGATATTTTTGGCACCATTCGGAGTAAATCCTAGAGACTGTTGTGCGTGAAAATCCCAGGAGATCAGCAGTTACAGAAATACTCAAACCAGTCCATCTGGCACCAACAATCATGCCACGGTCCAAATCACTGAGATCACATTTTTTCCCCATTCTGATGGTTGATGTGAACATTAACTGAAGCTCCTTATTGTATCTCCATGATTTTATGCATTACACTGCACCCACACGATTGGCTGATTAGATAATTGCATGGATGATTGTTGGTGCCAGACGGGCTGGTTTGAGTATTTCTGTAACTGCTGATCTCCTGGGATTTTCACACACAACAGTCTCTTGAATTTACTCAGAATGGTGCCAAAAACAAAAAACATCCAGTGAGCGGCAGTTCTGCAGATGGAAACGCCTTTTTAATGAGAGAGGTCAACAGAGAATGGCCAGACTGGTTTGAACTGACAAAGTGTACGGTAACTCAGATAACCCCTCTGCACAATTGAGGTTGGTGCTGTTTTGGTGGCACGAGGGTGACCTACATAATATTAGGTAGGTGGTTTTAATGTTGTGGCTGATCAGTGTATGTATGTATATATATATATATATATATATATATATATATATATATATATATATATGTATATACATATTTGATTATTGGAAAGCCACTGTACACTATTTAAGAGGATACAAAAGTGTCTGAAAAATCTCATAAGCAGTCTCCACAGTCTGAGCATGCGACGTGAAGGTCTAATATTACATGACACATAATACAATATAACATTCTATTGAACTTCTTTTATAAGCATAATGGCAAAAAATAAAAATGATGACAGAATTATTAAGAATACATATGTGAGAAAAGCTACCCTGAAGTTTAAAACTTAAATAAATAGGCCAAAATAAATAAAATATGGTTAACAATGGAGATTAGTGTGAAAATGTGCAATGAGAGATTTTCTGGCCCTCTTCCTCCTCTTCTTCCTTCCTCCAATGGTTGGTTTAAATAGTCCTTTATTCTGTTTACATGGCAGTCACAAATTACATGTTGCATAATGACGTTAAGGCTACAAGTACACAGTGCCTAGAACTCTAACCAGATGATTAATATTTAGATACCACTGTAAACCCTAATAAGTTAGCAGAACTCAAAAAATCACATCAGTTTTTTTAAATTAATGAACTCCCAATTTGAAGTTAATAGAACTTTCAGATTTTGATTCTGTACTACACATGCACGTTAGTTGCTCTTAACTTGAAATATTAAGTAAGCTAACTCATACATTTTGATGAACTTTAAATTTAACTTAAATCATGTAAGCTCAAATACTTCAAGTAGAGGGAAACTAGCTACAGTTGCAATCAAAATTATTCAACCCCCCTGACCAGCAGTACATTCTGGTGATGTGAATTAAAACACATCAACTAAAACCTCAGTAAACAGTCAAAGTACGTTTTTAATACACATTTGAGTGATTCTGAGAACAAAGTGTTTAGTTTACCCAAATTTTAAAATAAAAATAACTAATTCTCTCCACAAATGTCATGTCAAAAATATTCAACCCCCAAAGTCAATCATTTGTGGAGCATCCTTTATCCTTAATAACAGCAAATAAATGTTTCAGGTAAGTGTTCTCAGGCTTCGGACACCTCTCTATTAGAATTTTTACACATTTCTCATGAGCAAAAACTTCCAGCTCATTGACATTATTTGGTTTCTGTGTTGCCACTGCTTCCTTGAAATCCCAACAAAGGTTTGCAATGGGATTTTAATGATGGACTGAAAGGGCCATTTAAGGACATTCCACGACCTATCCCTGAACCAGAGTTTGGACAACTTGGATGTATCCTTGCTGTTATTGTCTTGCTGGAAAGTCCAGTGATCACTGAGCTTCAGTTTACACACTGAAGGCGTCACATTATTCATGCCAAAATGGCCTGATACCTGAAAGAATCCATGGTGTCAGTCACATAGTCAGGATAGCCGTTTCCTGTGGCCGCAAAACACCCCCATAACAGGACTAACCCACCTCCATGCTTGACTGTGGGAATGGTGTCGTTCTTGTCATCATCTTGTCATCTTACTCCAGACATAATGCTGACCCATGGGTTTAGTGTCATACGTCTATAAAACCTTCTTCCAGGACTCCACAGGTCTTTCCTAATTACTTCTTGAATATTCAAGTCAACATTTCCCTTGGTGACGTTTTGTTTTCTTCCACACCCCAAGAAGGTTGCTGTTGTACCATATTTAAAAAATGTTTGAATGGTGCTGCCAACTTTGTCTATTGGAAATTGAAGTGCCTTGGAAATGTACTTTTAGCCATGACCTTTCTTGTGTAATGAAATAATCTCCTCTATTAGCTTTTGAGACAGCTTATTTTTAATTGCATTTTTTGCATAGAAATACATTTTTGCTTACAACGCTAAAACTATAAATTTTAAAACTTAAATAAGTGCCATTGCAGATTGATGACTTAATGTTTTTTTAAAACAATTACTTGTGTAGCCTTACATATTTAAGAAACAGCTACATGCAATAGGGGTTGAATAATTATGACATGGCTGTATTTATAACAAAATCCTTCTATTTACAAATATTAGGTTATATATTCACACTATGACTTTGAATGTGTCACTCAACTGATATAGATGTAAAGTTACAAAATTCTGGGTCATCAGAAAAGCTTACCTTTGTAAATCCTTACTGTCTTTGTGGGGGATTTCGATTGCAACTGCACCATATTTACCTCTGTATGGTTCTTAATTCGTTAACCTGGAACAGGACTGGCCATCATCTTTGGAAATCTGCTGTTGTTGGCTCTTGGACCACCTCTTCCCTTCTGTAAGAGAATGTGCACTCCATTTTTTGTGAAAATTTTCTGCATTTATTTTCAGACTATTTAATGTACAGTTGAAGTCAGAAGTTTACATACACTTAGGTTGAAGTGTTAAAATGAGAAATCTTTGAGGCATCAGTGTATTACTTCCTGCTAGTTCAGAGTCTGGGGATGTAGCTTTAACCTCTATTAAGAGATTATGCGAGAAAGATTTGAATTTGGTATTGGAGGAAGGAGTGTGGACTAGGATTCTAAAAAATGTCAAGTCTGCATCTAGAGATGCAAGGCTGCGCCTTATGCAATTCAAGATTTTACATCAATTCTATTGGACCTCCTCTAGACTGTATAGGCTTGGTCTTAAAGACACACCCACCTGCTGGCGATGCCAATCAGAGGATGGAGATATTTTTTGGTGGTGTGCTGAGATCCAGGGACTTTGGTTGAAGATACAGAGTTTTGTGTGTGACGTGTTGGACATTCGGATTTCATTTTGCCCCAGACTCTGTGTTTTGGGTGATGGGGTGGTCATCGACGTAGGAGATAAATACATAAAAAAATTGGGTCCTGACCAGTGCGATGATAGGCAGGCTGATTGTTTTAAGGGGTTGGAAGTCACTTGGAGCACCCTAAATTCAGGAGTGGTGCGAAGAGATTGGGAGGCTGGCAACCTTCAAAGAGGTCACATGTAGAAAGTTGGGGATATGGGATTCATTTAATGGGAAATGGGGTAGATATTATGTTTTTGGGGGGCTCTCGGAGTGGGACTGTGGAGAAAGAGGCGTAGTTTTAGAGTTGTATGATTATTATATATTTTATTATTTATTTATTTAATTTTATTTTTTAAATTATTATATTTATTTTTATTTTCTGTGTGTGTGTGTGTGTGTGTGTGTGTGTATTTATGTAAGACCACTGGGATGTTCGTTTGGGGTTGGGGCGGGGTTCTTGGAGGGGGAGGGGTAGTAGTGGGAGTTAAATGTTGATTCATTGTATATATGTTTTGTTTTCTTTGTCTTTTTGGAATCAATAAAAATGTTAATCTTAAAAAAAAAAGAGAGGGAGAAATCTTTTAAAAATCTAGTTTAAAACACTTGAAATGTAAGTTGTGTGTCCAATTTGGTTTCAATTAAAAAAAAAAATGTTAAAACAAATGTATAGCATTTTCTACAAAAAAAATTGTCATGTGGCATAACCATCAAGTAAAAAGTATTATAATACTTTCTTTACACCTTGAATACATGAGAGTACAAACAACTTCATTAATTTCAAGAATGTTTTCAAACAAATTGTCCAAGGTAAAAAAATATATTTATAAATATTATGCATTTTTTAGTCAAAACTATCAAGAAGTTTTCTCAGGGTTACACCACATGACTAGAAAAAGGTGCCTTTTCATAAAAATGTAAAATAAATAGCAGATTTTTTTTTTTTGTTTGTTTGTTTTGTTTTTTAACTTCACACTCAGTCTTGAGGTTCTAAATATGTCCGCTCTGTTTTATGGTTTTTATGGTCAACATAAACAACAAAATTGCTATACATGTTGGTTACACCACATGACTTTGATTTGGTGGACAAAAGTGTTTTTTTAAATATGAATCATATTTTAAAACTCAACTGATTTTTTTTTTTTTTAAAAATTAAGAAATAACAATAAAAGATTATTCTGCACTAGTCATCCATGAAGAATCCCTGTTATGATCATGAAAAAGGTTTTTTTTCTAGATCGCTTGCTCACTGTCACATACACGCATTTTTTTCTACTCCAATAACCGAACTAGTAAAGGAAGTTTGGGCTGTTTCTATGAAGGATGCCTAAACAGTGGTGTAAAAAAGTTGTTCTACACTCAAAAGCATTTTATGGGTGAAACCCTGAAAATCATTTGAGTTAAAAACATGTACACATTGTAACTGTACAAAGGGTTGGGGAGTAACGGAATACATGTAACAGGATTACTTATTTAAAATACAAAATATAAGTAACTGTATTCCACTACAGTCACAATTTAAATCATTGGTAATTAGAATAAAGTTACATTCAAAAAGTATTTTGTTTACTGAAGAGATTACTTTGCATTTTATTGTCATTTGTTTCATTTAATATTTAGTCCTTTCAGATGGAAAACATTTATACATATAAATGATGCGATCCAAAGTGCATTTGAACAGCGGTGAAACACTTTCTTATGATGTGTTACATTCATACGAGCAAGAAAGTTTGAATTAAGTTTGGAGCAGAAGAAATAGAAATAAACCTTCGGTAAATTGTCAGCTTTACGCTAAGATAAAATGCTATTTCTAGCCATTTTACATGCACATGTTACTAGGCACGATCATATTTTTTTATCAAGAAAATTCACGTTGGATCATAATTTCTTTTTTTCTAGTAAGACTTTTGATATTAGGGCAAAAATCATATTCTTGCTAATAATTTTTGTATTGTTTTCCTGTAAAAATATCTAAAACTCCTTAAAACAAGATCAATTTGATTTATTTTGTTTTAGAAACAACACTGCATAAGATATTTAGGTTTTTCAGAGAATGTATTTTTAACATGTGTATTTTGTCTTACTGTACTGGCAGAGTTTTTATAGTCAAAACAAGTGAAAAAATCTACCAGTGCTTAAGAAGTAATCCAAAGTATTTAGAAAATGTTACTGACCTTGAGTAATCTAACGGAATATGTTACAAATTATATTTTACAGCATGTAATCTGTAATCTGTAGTGGAATACATTTCAAAAGTAACCCTCCCAACCCTGACTGTACACTTGTCAAAGCAATATCTTACATTCTGTTCTCTTTTTATTTATTTATTTATTTATTTATAGAAAGACAAAATAATTATTTGAACTGTTCTCTTGGCCATTTTTGAAAGTGCTTGAAACTTTTGAAAACTTGCATTACCTTTAGTGGTGTCAGTTTCATGTGAACACTAGGAAGGACATGTCAACCCAGCTAAATTCCAAGTCCGATATACCTGTTTGCTGGTGTTTTCAGAAAACCGGCGCCTTTTGCGGTAGAGAGAGAGAGAGCTCGCATGCTCAGTGTTGCCAGACTGCATGACTAAAGCGTCACCCTGGCAGAATATTTCCAAACTGTACAAATGTCAAGATTTAATTGGGGAATTTCACCTATAGAAATCTGGCAACCTCACACGTCAAAATCTAATTCTGACCGACTAATCGCCATTATTTAAAGTCTGTTATTTATCAAATGTAGATAATTTTTTCTGATTAACACTTTTTATTGATTCACACATTTGAAACAGAAAAGCAAAACATATATTCATAGAATCAACTATAACCCCCATTATCCAGAGTAAAATAATCTGAAATTGATCCATTTGTTTGAACCGCTGCTACCGGGTGTCTATAAAGTAACTTAATCCACCCAATAAAAGTATTCCCGAACCTGTACATTTCCAAAATCTTAAAAAGATAATCCCCTTCTACCATATCAAATGCCTTTTTGGCATCAAGTGAGATGGCAGCAACCTGAGTCTGATCGTTCGCCACTGCCCACGTGACATTAATGAAACGCCTAATGTTACCAGAAGAGTTATGGCCCTGAATAAACCCCACCTGATCTATATGTATAAGAAATGTCATAACTTTACTCAGTTGGTTAGCTAAAATTTTTGACAATATTTTAACATCTAGCTGGATCAGGAAAATTGAATGGTAACTCTTACACTCACTTGGATCTTTGTCCTTTTTAAGAATCAGACTGATCCGGGCTTGTGACATGGTTGGTGGAAGCTTTCTATCTTTAATGATTCCGTATAAACTTCTAGCAAACGTGGAACCAGTTCTGTAGCATAAGATCTAAAAAATTCAGCGGCAAAGCCATCTGGCCCCAGAGCCTTGCCTGTAGGCAAGGCCTTAATTGCCTCGCCAAGTTCCTCCAAGGTTATCTCAGAATCTAGAGAATTTTTTTGCTAAGTCGTCAGTTTATGAAATCCGAATGGTTCCACAAAGTTTCTAATATCCTCTTCAGTAGATGAAGACGTGGATCTATAAAGATCAAGATAGTATTCTTTAAAAGCATTGTTAATATCAATGGCCGAGGTAAATAGTTCACCACCAGCAGATTTCACTGTGGGAATTGTAGAAAAAGACTCTCTCTGTTTTATATATCTAGTCAGAAGTTTTCCTGCCTTGTCCCTTGACTCAAACTATGACTGTCTTGCCCTGAATAGCCAAAACTCCACCTTATGTGAGAAAATACTATTTTATCTGTATTTCAATCGGGTCAGTTCTCTGAGGCCATTAGACAACATTCGGTGCTTCAGCTCTGCCTCGGCACTTTTAATATTCCCTTCCAATTCTTGTGCTCTGGATTTTTTGGTGAATAAGGCATACTGTATGATCTGGCCCCTAAGAACCACCGTAAATGCCTCCCAAGCCACGCCCACAGAGGATACTGAGGACCAGTTGGTCTCCATAAAGACATTGATTTCAGCCTTTAGCATTTGTTGGAATTCAGGATTTTGCAAAAGGGACACATTATAGTGGCAACTATATGATTTCCTTTTCTCCATATGTGGCAACAGCTCTAAACACACCAGGGCGTGATCTGAGACTAAAATGTTTCCAATTGAGCAATCAACAACAGATGAAATGAGGGACTTATATATTAAAAAATTCTATTCTACAGCTAATCCTATGGACTGATGAAAAAAAAAATTATAGTCCCTACTAGATGGGTTCAAAAGTCTCCAAATATCTGTAAGACCAAGATTTTTACACATCCTGTGAAGCGTCACTGTTGCTCTAGGGGGCTTGCACATTTTTGCTTCACTATGATCAAGGACTGAGTCCATCAAAATATTAAAGTCTCCTCCCAATATTATATCATGAGGGGTGCCAGCAGCTTGCAACATCCCTTCAAGATCTATAAAAAAGCCCTGATCATCAATGTTAGGTGCATAAATATTCACCAAAATAAGACTTTGTCCCTGAATTACAGCTAAAAAAAATAATGACTCTTTCTAATTTATCTTTATTCTGTATGAGACATTTGAATTGTAGATGTTTACTTATCTGTGTAATGACTCCCCTGCTCTTACTCGAGCCAGCACTAAAAAAAAAATGCCCACCCCATATCTTTCCAAATTTTTCAGCTTCCTGCAGGGAAAGGTGCATTTCTTGAAGAAACACTATATCATATTTCTTACGCTTAAGAAGAGAAATAACCTTCCTTCTCCCAACCCATTCACATTTCACATGGAGAGAGACAATGCACTCATATAAACATTTGACAATTTGACATGTAAGAAAAAATAGATTGTGTGTCAAAAACAGGATTATAAAGACCGCATTCCAACATTAGTGCAACAGTCAAACCCTGAACATTCCCAAACAAATAGAAAAAAGAAAAACGTGTGCATTAACCCCGCGCACGACAGCGCCAACTGGCGTCCATCCCTCCAAACTCAAACAGTCCATGCACGCCTACGAGAACCTCTGCGACAACTTGGCCATCGGATTGCTCAAGTCTGGTGATTCTATAAAAATTTTGTGAGACAGAATTTCACAGCAAAAGATAATCTATAAAACAAACTCCAGCCAATAGGCAGAATAAACACAAAGAGCGTGTAGCTTCATCCATAAAGCTGTCCTAAAGGTGTATTATTCCACAAAATAAACTCCAGCCACTAGGCGGAACCAGCACAAAAAGAGCGCGCAGATTCTTCAGACAGTCAACCGAATGTACAGTGAGCCGGTCCATTCGGCTGCAACATGAGTACAAGCAAATTACTTACTAACTCCACTGACTTTGCAAGAAATACACCACAAAATAAACTCCCGCCGACAGGTGGCCCCAGCACAAAAAAAAACAAAATGTGCAGGTCCTTCAAATTGTCAAGCGGATGTTCAGTGAGCCGGTCCATTCGGCTGCAGCATGAGTGCAAGGAAATTACTTAATCGCTCCAATGACTTTGCCAGAAATACTCCACAAAATAAACTCCAGCCAATAAGTGGAATAAGCACAAAGAGCGTGTAGATTCATCCACAAAACCGTCCTGAAGGTGTGTTGCTCTACAAAATAAACTCCAGCCACTAGGCAGAACCAGCACAAAAAGAGCGTGCAGAATCTTCAAACAGTTCAGTGATCCGGTCCACCCGGCCGCAACATGAGCACCACAACACGACTGGGAACACTGGTGCTGAAACCCGGGAAGGAGGAGGGATGCGCTGTAGTAGAGTCCTCGCCACTACCATCCATCCCAACGGAGCAGCAGCAGCCATCCGCCGGGGGATGGAGGAGAACCGGCAAGTACGTTTTTTTCTCTCTCTCCTCTCTCTCTCCCGCTGTCTCTCCGTGTTGGCCTTTCTCTCTCTTTTTAAATATTAGTATTGTTGTGTTTCCCTCCCCTTGTCCCCTCCCAGTTCCAGAAAGGCAGGGATGACCTGTCGGCAGACGGGGCCGGAAGGGCACGCCCCCCCGGGAAAGTGGGGGGTGGTGTACGTCATGCCAGGGGCTCCCAGGCCTGAAAGAACAAGGGAGGAATGTGGCAGGACAGAGGGCGGGGCCTGGCTTTGATACTGCACACCCGGCCACTAATCAAGCCTGAGAGGGATAAAGGTGACTAGAGGCGGCAGCTCGACAGAGAGAGAATTACAGGCAGCTGTCCTGTATGTGTTTATGTTTGTGTCTTTTTGGTTAAGTTTATTATTAAACTATTATTTATATTGTCAAGCCGGTTCTCGCCTCCTCCTTTCCCTTATAATCCCTTTACAACGACCCACTCACTCCATTGATTCCATATGAAGGACATCGCTTGCTGTGGGCATGTGAATGTTTTACAGCCATCCTTAGCATCTATTCTCAATCTGGCCGGGAATATCAGTGCAAAAGCGACCTTCCATTGATGTAAAAGTTTCTTCCATTCCTTGAATCGATCACGTTTCTCTCTTGTTGAGTTTGCAAAGCCTGGGAACAAGAAAATGCTGTGGTTCTTCCAAGAAAGCCTTCCTTTACACCTCGCCTCACGTAACACAAGATCTTTATCGGATGATCTCAGAAATTTGATCAGAATTGATCAAGACCTGTCTCTCTCAGCGGATTGCCGAGCCGGAACCCTGTGAGCACGCTCAATTTCCAGCTTATGGCCTGCTATGTAGAGCAGACTCAGAAAGAGCCCATCCAGGAATTCCACCATATTCTGTCCCTCCACTCCCTCCGGGACTCCCACGATATGGACGTTATTCCACCGACTACGGTTTTCCATGTCCTCCAACTTCTCCCAGACACGCTCCAAATCCACCTTGGTCGCTAGCATATTAGCAGATAATTCCCTCTCTGATGACTCCAGATAATCGATCCACTTTTCTCGACATTCCCCACTCTTGTGATCACATCAGTAAATTTTGCCTCCATGGCAGTGATCGATCGACATATCACAGCAAGATCCTCCAAGTCAGCAAAGACCTTCGTCAACATTGCCGACATGTACAGCATCTCTCGCCGCATTTCTCGCAACTCTCCGACCAAATCAACTCCCTGGTCTGTGGCCTTCTCAGGGTTGTCAGCCTGAGCACATAAGTGTCTTTTAATGTCTCCAGAGCCCGAGGATTTTGAATTCTTTAACATATTGTCCTCCTAGAACAGTTATGGAACAGAGTGTATAGAATCTCATCGGTTTATGTCATTAAAAGGTATTAAAAGTAGCAAAGTGCGCAGAGCTCGCCGTTCACACGTCCGATCCTCGCATGGAGTCACGTGACTCCCCTCAAACGTAGAGAATTAAACATTTTACATGCAGGATTAGTTCTAAGGGGATGGTAAGGGGGGATGGTGGTTTTACAAGGGGGATGCATTTTGGTATTTCTTGCAACAAGGGGGATGGCATCCCCTCGCATCCCCCCTCAACACGAGCCCTGCCTGTGGATGTATTTTAAAGCCTACCTTCAAACTCAGTGCCTCTTTGCTTGACATCATGGGAAATTGTGGACCTCCACAAGTCTGGTTCATCCTTAGGAGCAGTTTCCTGAAGGTACCACGTTCATCTATACAAACAATAGTACACAAGTATAAACACCATGGGACCACGAAGCCATCACACTGCTCAGGAAGGAGATGCATTCTGTCTCCTAGAGATGAACGTAGTTTGGAGTGAAAAGTGCAAATCAATCCCAGAACAACAGCAAAGGACCTTGTGAAGATGCTTTACTGTGGATCTATATCCACAGTAAAACGAGTCCTATATCAACATAACCTGAAAGGCTGCTCAGCAAGGAAGAATCCACTGCTCAAAAACCGCCATAAAAAAGCCAGACAGCACATAGGGACAAAGATTTTACTTTTTGGAGAAATCTCCTCTGGTCTGATGAAACAAAAATGTTTTACTGTTTGTCCATAATGACCACCGTTATGTTTGGAGGAAAAAAGGGTGAGGTTTGCAAGCTGAAGAACACCATCCAAACCGTGAAGCATGGGGGAGGCAGCATCATGTTGTGGGGGTGCTTTGCTGCAGGAGGGACTGGTGCACTTCACAAAATAGATGGCATTATGAGGAAGGAAAATTATGTGGATATATTGAAGCAAAATCTCAAGACATCAGCCAGGAAGTTAAAGCTTGGTCGCAAATGGGTCTTCCAAATGGACAATGATTCCAAGCATTCCTCCAAATTTGTGGCAAAATGGCTTAAGGACAACAAAGTCAAAGTATTGGAGTGGCCATCACAAAGCCCTGACCTCAATCCAATAGACATTTTGTGGGCAGAACTGAAAAATCGTGTGCGAGCAAGGAGGCCTACAAACCTGACTCAGTTACACCAGTTCTGTCTGGAGGAATGGGCCAAAATTCCAGCAACTTATTGTGAGAAGCTTGTGGAAGGCTACCCCTGTATTTGGCTAAGGTGTATGTAAACATGAAGATTGGGTTACATTTGTTTATGGAGTTTTGAGACCTTTTTCATGTCCTCTGAGAGGAAAACAGATCAAAAAGAGGAGCAGATCAGAAAAGGGGGCTTCATACTAAAATATGATCAAATATACTTATCAGAGGGAATTAGAAATACAGACCTGTCTCTAATATAAGCTTGATACAAATTCTCAATGTAATCTCAAATGTTGATTACATTCTTTCTCTGTTCAATGGCAGCTACTGCCTTGCACTGCAGGCCTTTAACCACATTGTATCACCGGAACAAATTAAGTTTTGCATGTCTATTTTAAACAGAATACACAAACCAAAGCACCTCAGAATAATTAGCCTATAATACCTACATTGCAGACAATTTCAAAATGTCCCAAATTTAAAGCTAATGGTAACTAAAGGTGAACTAATGTGGAGATTTGAACCAAAAACTCAGTACTCTCTTTCCAATAGAAATGTTTTTTTCACCATAGAATATAGCTTCGCCTACCAAAGAAATATATTAAGAGGAAAAAAATATTTATTTTAACTGTGAATGAGTAAGAAATTACACAGTTATTGTTAGACACATCTTAAATACTCACGAAATTAGAAGGACCCGCGTCGAAAGTTACCGAATGGCGGCAGAAATATGTATATATATATATATATATATATAACAGTGGTGTGAAAAAGTGTTTGCACCCTTCCTGATTTCTTATTTTTTTGCATGTTTGTCACACTTAAATGTTTCAGATCATCAAACAAGTTTAAATATTAGTCAAAGATAACACAAGTAAACACAAAATGCAGTTTTTAAATGAAGGTTGTTATTATTAAGGGAAAACAAAATCCAAACCTACATGGCCCTGTGTGAAAAAGTGTTTGCCCCACCTGTTAAAACATAACTTAACTGTGGTTTATCACACCTGAGTTCAATTTCTCTAGCCACACCCAGGCATGATTACTGCCACACCTGTTCTCAATCAAGAAATCACTTAAATTGGACCTGCCTGACAAAGTGAAGTAGACCAAGAGATCTTCAAAAGCTAGACATCATGCCGAGATCCAAAGAAATTCAGGAACAAATGAGAAAGAAAGTAATTGAGATCTATCAGTCTGGAAAAGGTTATAAAGCCATTTCTAAAGCTTTGGGACTCCAGAGAACCACAGTGAGAGCCATTACCCACAAATGGCGAAAACATGGAACAGTGGTGAACCTTCCCAGGAGTGGCCGGCCGACCAAAATTACCCCAAGAGCGCAGCGACGACTCATCCAAGAGGTCACAAAAGACCCCACAACAACATCCAAAGAACTGCAGGCCTCACTTGCCTCAGTTAAGGTCAGTGTTCATGACTCCACCATAAGAAAGAGACTGGGCAAAAATGGCCTGCATGGCAGAGTTCCAAGATGAAAATCACTGCTGAGCAAAAAGAACATAAAGGCTTGTCTCATTTTTGCCAGAAAACATCTTGATGATCCCCAAGACTTTTGGGAAAATACTCTGTGGACTGACGAGACAAAAGTTGAACTTTGTGGAAGGTGTGTGTCCCATTACATCTGGCGTAAAAGTAACACTGCATTTCAGAAAAAGAACATCATACCAACAGTAAAATATGGTGTTGGTAGTGTGATGGTCTGGGGCTGTTTTGCTGCTTCAGGATCTGGAAGAATTGCTGTGATAAATGGAACCATGAATTCTGCTGTCTACCAAAAAATCCTGAAGGAGAATGTCCGGCCATCTGTTCGTGACCTCAAGCTGAAGCGAACTTGGGTTCTGCAGCAGGACAATGATCCAAAACACACCAGCAAGTCCACCTCTGAATGGCTGAAGAAAAACAAAATGAAGACTTTGGAGTGGCCTAGTCAAAGTCCTGACCTGAATCCTATTGAGATGCTGTGGCATGACCTTAAAAAGGCAGTTCATGCTCGAAAACCCTCCAATGTGGCTGAATTACAACAATTCTGCAAAGATGAGTGGGCTAAAATTCCTCCACAGCCCTGTAAAAGACTCATCGCAAGTTATCGCAAACGCTTGATTGCAGTTGTTGCTGCTAAGGGTGGCCCAACCAGTTATTAGGTTTAGGGGGCAATCACTTTTTCACACAGGGCCATGTAGGTTTGGATTTTGTTTTCCCTTAATAATAACAACCCTCATTTAAAAACTGCATTTTGTGTTTACTTGTGTTATCTTTGACTAATATTTAAACTTGTTTGATGATCTGAAACATTTAAGTGTGACAAACATGCAAAAAAATAAGAAATCAGGAAGGGGGCAAACACTTTTTCACACCACTGTATGTATGTGTATATATATATATTTATTTATTTATTTATTTATTTTATTTATTTATTTTTTTGGCGGCAGAAAGTTCCGGTTGCACAGCTATAGGTAAGTTACAACTTAGCCAGTTATAGGCCTACATAAGTTACAACTTAGCCAGTTATAGGCCTACATAAGTTACAACTTAGCCAGTTATAGGCCTACATAAGTTACAACTTAGCCTAGTTGTAAATACTCACGAAATTAGAAGGACCCGCGTCGAAAGTTACCGAATGTCGGCAGAAATATTTATTTATTTATTTATTTATTTATTGGCAGCAGAAAGTTCCTGTTGCACCAGCTATACGTAAATTACAACTTAGCCTATTAAAAAAAAAAAAAAAAAGACATCTGGTTATAAATGTATAATATTTTAATTGACCTAAAATGAGTGATTTATGGTCATCCAATCAATGTCCATGAGCACTTTTTTGAGTGGACTTTTAGATAAGGATGCTTTTGGGTAACGCGTCATATAGAGATTATTACTTTTGTGTATACTAAAGTTATACTAAGTGTTTCGGAAACCCAGCTTTATTTTGATAAAATAATCTTAAATGCTGCAAACTGGAAACCCAGCCGTAATCCTACTATGCCGAGTAGTCTACTTAGAAAAAGCATGCTTAATAATGATAACAATAATCCATCGTAGCTAATTCATTTCTAGTCTCATTTAGCCCACTATATTAATCATATCCCGAAGAAACATTTTGCAGGCTGTCATCCTATTCAAACTTTCACTTGAGCCAGATTATTTAATATAACTTTCCATAACAGTCTTATTTGACATACTAAAACAATTCAGTATAGTCCTACATTTTTTTTTTTTTTTTTTTTTTTTTTTTTACAGAGGAATTCCTGAAAGGCCTTTCCGTTAATGTTTCATCGATGCACATGTTTTTTCCTAAAACAAGAAAATAATGCTACACAGAAAACAATAACTGCATATGCGGAATTGTTGCGTTTTAGGAGGACTACTACTTTATAAGAAGTTGCTTTGGTCAATTCTCGCCATTAACCTCTAAAAGTCTGTCTTTGTCACTCCCCAAACCCAACGACTTTAAAAACTCCATTGTCCTGTTAAAGCCCATAAATTTGTCACCCGGGACTGATTAAACATCACGAGAATTGAGAGGCTGCAGATTTTGTCTAGGTCCCATTGGTAACCACACAATGCTCCTTTCAGAAGACGACACAAAAAGTGTTTAAGGGAAGATGTAGCAGAGACAGCGCTTCGGTCAGTCCCCTCCATATGTAGTACAAGGTGGCCTAAAGAGGGGACAAAAGACCAGGTGACAAAGATGATACTAACTGGGTCGCAGGAATAATTGGGATATGCTTGGTGTCGAGAAAGCATGAGAAACACGCCTATAACATTAATACCGCAGCAATGATCACTCTCTTTTAAAATAAATAACGGAGCATGCAGTGAGTCATAGGCTACGTAAAAAATAAATAAATAAATAAATAAAGTAAATTGGTTACCGTTAAATATACAAATTGTCATATATTTAAAAAGACAATACTGTAGTTTTACGGTCAAATTTATTTTAAAAAAAAATTAATGTAAAAAGTATGATTTCACGTATGAGTAACGGTAAAAATGTATCTTATGTTTAACAAGATAGTACATGTACTTTTTACGGTAAATTATTAAAATTATTTTTTAAAATTACGGTAAAAAATTGTAATCGTGCGTTCCCAGAATTCCCTACGTGACCCATTACATTTCATTATATTTTATGGGAATAGTTATGTTTCTTCTTATTTTATCAGTTATATACTTTGGTGTGTTCTGTGTTATATTTGATGTAGTTTAGTTAATGTGTATTACATTATTTTAATTTCACTTTAAATTGCTCCTGGAAGGGCCACTATTGATGAATTTCATGTTATCATGTGCTCTTTTGTAATTACTATGGTGATAAACAATACATTATAAAGTTAAAAGCAGATTTGTTCAGTTTCAGAAGGTTTATATATTAAGTGTATCATTTAATAATATAAACGATGGTACTGCACTGTAAAATACACCGTAAAACAACAGTTATAAACTGTAAAATACACCGTAAAACAACAGTTATAAACTGTAAAATTTACAGGTTGTTCTGTAAAGTTGTTTACATTTTTACTGTATTTTTTACATAATTATTCTGGCAACCAGAGCTGCCAATTTGTATTTTTTAAATTTTTTTTTAATTTTATTTATTTATTTTTGTGATTAAAAACAACGGGATTTGTGTGTGTGTGTGTGTGTGTGTGTGTGTGTGTGTGTGTGTGTGTGGTAAAAACAACGGTATTTTTATTTATTTATTTATTTATTTATTTATTTTTACCATTTATTACAAAACCCTGGACGCTGTTTGGTAAGTTGTTTTTTTTTTTTTTTTTGGGTGTATGTTTTTTTTCTTTTCTTTATTCACGTATGCTTGATATAAATAAATGCTTGAAACACGGTATAGAAATGATCACTAAATAGAGGAAAATTAATGTGTGAGTTTCAAATTTAACAGGCGAGATTCAGCATCCATTTTCATCCTTGCATCTTATATTTCGTTCTTAATGTTTTAAATTACGTCGAGTCTCAAATTAGGTTTCTTTCGTTAAACTGGTAATTTGGTCTGTCCGTTGGGTGAAAGTGAAGGTCTTAACATTACCAAAGCCACTCATCTCTTGCTGCGCGCTAATTCTCATACCTCTTTCAGTCCGATGTGAGATCTTTTAAAAAACTGATAAAAATGACTTCATATGGCCATAAGAATGAAAAAGTTTCAAATCTTTTCCATTAAAGGATTCACGTGTAGCCTAATATCTGTAACAATCATTTGTAGGCTACTGACAATTAAACAGAACAATAAATTGCAAAGAGAAATGTTTATTCTCAGCACTTTTTTGGTAACAATACACAAAGAACGAAAACTTTCCTGGTTCTAAAATGATGCCATGTCATCAAAATTATAACACTAAATTATTCACTTTTTTATCTGTATATATAAACTTTTGTTTCAGAACAATACAAGTAAAAACGCACTATCTAGGCAATTATAAACAGCAGTAGTAATACACATACATTTTTTTTTTTTTTTTTTTGCAAAGCGCGTCTGATCAAAACATTAAAACTAGATCATATAATATGTGCAAACAGCATTTATTATCAACGCTGAAAGTTTACTCTAATAAACCTAACACCTTATATAATAATAATAATAAAAAAAAAAAACAAATGTAATATTCTTCCAATTTAAGATGAAAATGCGCCGTCCTGTGGGGTAAGTCCATATAATAGTTCGTGTGGTCCTCTGTAAAATCTCACCAAACACAAAAGTGGTGACGGGAGGCAGTTGTGTTGGCAAAGTGCTGCTGGTATGTGGGGAAAAGCGCAAAGGGTCTCTGCTGTTGTAAAGACTGAAAACCTTGAACCCCGATAAATGAGGATGGCACTGTTGGTGGAACGATGCAGCTTCCATTTTCTGCATCAATAGTACAGCTCTGATACGGTTTGCCATCCCGGACTAGAATCGGCACCACAACTCTGCGCAACACTGGAGGCTGACTGAGGTCCTGAGAGCACTCTATCCGCGCTCTCTTCATTTTGTATCTGTGGTTTTGAAACCAGATCTTCACCTGCGTTGGCGTGAGATACAGCAGGTGCGCAAGCTGCTCTCGCTCTGGAGCGGACAGGTAACGCTGCTGACGGAAGCGCCTTTCCAACTCAAAAGTCTGAGCCTTGGAGAATAACACGCGACGCTTCTTCCTCTTTTCATGTTCTGTATCCACGGAGAGCACATCCGGCCCGGTGGAGTTTGGTGAAGCCTCAAGGTTGCTCTCGTCTGACGCTAAAGAAACATAATGATGGAGATAATGAGCCTTTATCCAACCCAACCCACCAACGTGTATGCGCTATACATTTACCAAATATTTCAACAGAAAATCTGTCCAATGTGATGGTAAAATTGAGATTTGTGCTTCTTTTATGTTGGGAAATGAATAACAGCATGGACATTTTAAATGTTTCACCTGACTGATAATCTGTTCTTAAGCTGAATTGGAACAGGCTATTTTTTAACTACTTACATATGCAATGACCTCTGTCTTGTTCAGTCCAGACGGAGAATGAGTCAACTGGAGAATGATGGGAGATGCTATCGGTGTCATTTTCTGGCAAATCCAAAATACTTCTCACGGTGAAACTGAACTTGTTAGAAATAGCCATTTGTAGCGCTTGGTTGCTTTTAAATCCAGTAACGATTCAAAGTCTTGAAGAGCTATCCTCGGTTGCGCAGCGTTGAAGTGATGTGTGAGATTTCACACCAGACGCGACTCCAAGTGACAATGTGTACACTGATGTCGCAGTGTTTATATAAACAGCACTTGGTCGTTGCTTTGAGGCCTCTCCTCCTTATGGGTGCTAAGTACCTCAATGACTCCAGTACTTAAATCCCTGTAATGGTAGGTGTGAACTCGGCAAATAATGGCCCGTTACTTTCACAATGACGCAGGGTAACACTCTTCATCATTACTGATTCGTCCGAATTCGTGAAAAGTGGGAGACAGATAATGGTAATTGTTGAGGCTGAATCACGTCTTGGGTGGCAAGTGACAACAAGAGCCCCCCTTCTTTCCCCCGCTCAAATAACATATCGGATATTTGCATACAAAGTGATCCATTAGCGTCCAAGAGTTGGTTTTCCTAATTCGTTTATTGGCATATTGTCGTTTATAATGCAGGTGTTGGACACAAACACAGGCTAAATGTCCACTCTGTCGAGGGGGTGATATTTCATTATAATTCAAGAAAGCTAGTTCGATGGGCTCAAGAGTAGACTACATGCTTTTTAGTAGCCTATGCGACTGTAAAGGCAAAACAATGTGCATTGCTAGACATTTTCGATTAGAAATTTAAATGAAACCCCAGCTTTGTCCACGGATCCATGCATTCGATGTTACGCTATAATATTCCTCTTTTTGCCCTATCAGTTATAGCCTAACCACTGCAACCCGAATAAGTTAGCAGAACTCCAAAAATGGAGGTAATCAGTTTAATCAAATTTTTTAAGTTAATAAATTAAAAGTTTAAATAAGCAGAACTGTACGATTTTGTACCACTCGTGCGTGTTGATTGCTCTTTAACTTGAAATATTTAGTAAGCCAACTCATACATTTTGATGGCAATTAAAACGTAACTCTTTAGCTGAACTTATAATTAACAAGTCATCTCAACTTAAATTCTTCAGAGGAAACCTAGCTAGTACAGTGAACGCTTGCATGTTGAATGCGTGTTGAGTGGCAACACTATGCTTTGATTGCTCAATGATTAAAGCAGTATAGAATTTTTTAAAAACTTGTACCTGTCCTTAAGCTCAAGCTCCACTATTCACCATAATAGTAACCCCCAACACTTAAACATAACAGAAACTCTTCTAAATAACACAACAAAACATTAAACACTAACAAGTCTCCCCCTTTACATTCATCTTGCACAAACACACTTCATATTACACTTTATTTTAACATTTACCCTCTCCGTGGAGTGTCATGCAAAGAGACAAGTTTATTAAACTTAAAACAATAAAACAATTCAGTTTTCTTTAAAGGTGTCAGTTTCGTGAACTCAAAAGAAAGAGAAAGTTGTAAATACTCATCAAGGTAAATTGAATTATTTTGGGTGAATTCATTTTTCCACCTATTCAAAACAATGAATTATTTTGAGCATTAGGTTATACCAGGTAGTTTTACAATAGCCTATATCTTAGGAAATATCGCAAAACCCGAAATAAGATGAAGAATTAACTTTAATTGGAAAGGGGTCCAGAAATGAAGGCCACAGTAATATTTCTATATGGGCTCGCACCCTGGACCTCACCAACCAGCAAAGTGCATGGAGCATCCCATTGGGTTCAGAGACTGTCTCGTCTTGAAGCGGCTCTGGATGGCTGCATAGACAGTCCCTCCCTAACAGAGTGGGTATCCGTTCTCGTCTAGTCATCCTGGGTGGTCGATCGAAAAAAGGAACACAAACACATGCCAACCAGCGACCGGGAACAAAAGAGGGAAATGTAGCCCCGCGTCCGAGACCCGTTGGAAGCATTTGTTTCAGTCAAGATTTTGCATTTGTTCAGTCCTGAAATAATGCTTGATTGACGCCCCAACACAATGTCCTTTAACTTTCTCAAATAAATCCGTGCTTGTTCCTAGTTGTCATGGTTTTGAATAGGGTCGAACGGGATCCGGGCAACTATCTACTGCTGCACGTCTACTACTGCCTATTTAATAGGGCCTACTGAATTATTAGTTTTGCGTTTCCAAACGGAATCAACATAATGTCAGGTTGTCTCCCAATGGCTTGCGTTTAATTAAATACTTTAAGGAACAAATCAATATTTAATTACTCTAAATCACTATTTGAAATATAACAACTCCCCGATTGCAAACTCTTCCGTATCCAGAATATTACAGTAACAATGACGAAACAAAATTTCGGAATGCCTGATTTTTAAAATAGCTTTTATAGGCAAGTGTCTGATTACATTCAATAACTGAAATCATGTTATACGTTTTCAGATGGTATGAAATTGATGCACGCACTCTAATCCACATATCACTGTTAAACTGTATAAAGAAAAGGAACATGTTTGCCAAGCTCTTTGAATTTAAGCACACGCTCTCATAGAATAAATATAGCCCTGTGTAGGTACACAGTTAAGTTTCTAATGACCTCTCGTATCTCCTTAATCTATTAGACACCCACACAGAAGCATGCTTCAGGAAAAGTGTGCACTCTCAAATCTCCAAGAGCTCTCTAGTGTCAAATATTTACCCTTGCTCTTTGACTTCTCAAACCCAAGGAGACACACGATAAAGGAAATCAGAGAATAATCTACAGAAATAAATGTTGCTCCTTGAAGTAGCCTACAACGCATTTTAAAATTTACAAAAATGTATGAAATACAATTATAGCTGGTGCAAATAGGTATTAGAGCTTGATCTACTGGTCGGATTTAAACTTATAATATTACATATACTTTTTCAAGTATGTAAAAAAAAACCCAGCATCCTGAACAGTGCATGTTCCTTTTGAAGAAAAAAAAAAAAAAAAAAAAAGAAAGAAAAGAAGAAGCTGGTTGCACTCAAGTGTATGTCCTTTACGTTTATATTTAATAAAGTAATTAATTAATTATTTAAAGTGTTTAATAAAGGTATATTATGTTTAAAAATACTCATGTAACATGTAACACCAAAACCATGTTTTAGACAACACAAGTATGTATTTAGATGCTTAAACCACACTTATAATATTTGATATGATATTTGGTTTTAAATATATAAACCAAATATTGGTATAAATATATAACCCAAGTGTCATCTATTCTAGCAAGCAAAGTAAATATGTTTGTTAGGTTTTAAGTGAAGCATATGCTGTTCAAAGTTAAGACAAACTTGGAATAAAGTGGAAAATGTCTATAGGGCACCTTCATGAATTTTAGGGTAACTGACTAATCTCCACTAAGAAGAAAAGTGAAGTGAAAAGAGAAACACGCTCAGGAATGCGAACATACAATTACCTTACAGAGCACAGGGCAAAGGTCAAAAGTTCTAAGATACACAAATTAACTGAATAAACCATGGCACTTAAACATGTAATCAATTATGCTCGTGTAGAACACAGAAGTAGGCCTAATGTATAATACACACCCGTGTCCACAAGGCTTTCGAGGAATGGCAATTTTTAAAGTAGTTCAATATGACAATGTTGAACTGATGTTTTTTTTTTTTTTTACTTTATTTTACGCCATAAATCAGATCCTCAAAGAAATAGATTAGGGAGAAGATAACGTTGAAAATCACGCTCTTAAGATCACAGTAATGTAGTATTTAGCTTGTAAACATTCCTAATCCCCTCCTGTAAACATTTTGCGGAAAAAAAAAAAGAAAAGAAAAAATAAATCTCGATTTGAAATTTAAATGAACCCCCAGCTGTTTCTATTTAACCTTGCATCCATGCATTACACCTTTATATTTCTTTTTATGCTTTTTAATAGCAGGTACTGTTATTTGTTGTCTCGGCCTAAGCACGCGATAGAAGGGGGCTGTTCAAACTGAACGTGTTTTTGCGTCCGCTCGCGCTGTTTTTCAATCGTTTTCCATGTAAACATTTGCTAGATGGATGTCTTTTGACATATAATGTTTATATATATATATATATATATATATATATATATATATATATATATATATATATATATATATATATATATATATATTTTTTTTTTTTTCTAAATTATCCAAAAAATATATAATGCTACTGGGGAAAGCCAGTTACGCATTTGTTGCGGCCAAAGCCATATTTATACACCCTTAGTACTTTGTTTTATTCTATTTGATCTTATTCTGTTTAATTTTAATATTCTGTTGTATTGTTGTTATAATTTTTATTAGGCTAATTTATTGGTTGGGTTAGAGTCATGTAGAGATGCTGGAAGAATTGTGAGCTAAGCAGCCACTTAAAGCCACACTATGTAAGATGCTTTGGTTAAAAATGAACAAATTGCCTTTATTGATCAAAACAATGTCCTTACATTACCCCGATTCACTACTGTAAGCCTATAAACATGATTTGTATTTTGAGCAGTCAGGTTCGATTTGGCATGAAATCGCTGGCTTATGACCTTCATCCTTGCGTCATTACGTCATGTCCACACACACAGAAGTAGTGCCAGCTGTCTCATGTTCTGGCTGGAGAATCTAACTACACTGTTCAGTTCAGTTCAGTAACACTCAAACAGTTCAGGACAGCATCGTTGCAGTCTAGATGGATGTTTATATGTTATAAATTTGGCAAAGTTGTTTATCTGCTATATTGCTTGGATCTAGTAGGATTGTTGAAGCTTATATTGCTTGTCATGCTTTTATGAATCAAACATTACTCGTGTGTTAACCGATCGCGATGTATCTAGTGATGTTACTGTGACATGTTAAAAATGTATGACTTCTGTAATTGACTTCTTGTAATTGTTATATAGTATATTTAAGTATGTTATTTTTACATTTAATAAAGTATTTTTTTATCCCCATCATTATTGAATCCTCATTTTATGTTTTTAGTTCACAGTGTTGTGCATTACTGAGGAGGTTCCACTGTTCTCTTTTTAAAAGTGATTTGAGTGTAGTGTCAGAAAAGCGATTTAAGTGTAAAATTCATTCAAACATGTAATTTTTTAAAATTTAATTATAATTGTATTTATTTATCACACATTATACATTTGCACATTTACAGTGAATTTCTTTTTTTCACATATCCCAGTTAAGCTGGGGTCAGAGTGCAGGGTCAGCCATGGTACGGCGCCCCTGGAGCAGACTGGGTCAAGGGCCTTGCTCAAGGGCCCAACAGTGGCATCTTGGCAGTACTGGGGCTTATGTAAATAATAATGTAAATAAGAGTGTTGTTTACCTTCATCAAAGCAAGTAATATTTCCGTTTCAAATGTTTAATCATATAACATAATATCACCATGAAAACAGCATGTTATGACTCCAGCTCCAGTCATGATCTCACACACAGGTGGTGTCCAGGTAAACTCAAATTGGGAGATTCATCCGCCAGAAGAGCAGTGCCAGAACATGACTGACGTAATGTATTCTTCCGCAAATTGCTTGCAATTTTAAGTTTCAACCACAGATGTCGCTAGAGAGCACAAATTTACCTTGTGCAGCTTTAAAGTTTACATGTTGTTATTGACGGTATGCTAAATATTTTTCCCGAACTAATGGATAGATTTAAAGAGGTAAAGATTGCCTATTTTAATTATTTTCCCCCCTCAGAAACCATTTTATTCCTATAGTCTATTTAAGAATCGATCACTTTTCGACTACATGTGTGTTATTTGAACATGACGAACTATTTAAGGTTGTCAGAGGTCGCTTTGACAACGGAAAAACAAGTGAGTATGGGTTGCAATGTACACCGGAAATGTCATGATGCACCTGTAACAGTCTCTTCCTCAGAGGACAAACGCAACAAATGTCAATATATGAGGGCAAAGCCTATTGTTTCAGCCTTTAAACGAGATTCATTATCTTTCATAATGTGCATTAAAGCTGCATGAAAAGACACCCCTCATGTTTATTTATTGCAATGTTCTGCAAGTTTGTAATGAGGTACTAATATTTATATTGTAAGCATTTGCATTTTGTGCTATGCTTTATTAAATGTGTTTAAAGTCAGAATACCATTAGTCTGTACATCTACATATTTTGCATAAGTGCAGAGGCCTAATTCATAAAATGCACACCTTGTCTTAATGTTGATAAATACCACGTTTTACTGTAGGCCTGCACAATTATTTGAAATAAAATCGACATATCTCTATATGGTCTCTTGCAATTCAACCACAAAAGATTGCAATTTAATGTGTTTTTCCAACCCGATCTCATGAAAAGTTGTACACAGTTTACGAGTTGGCTATTTGGTATGGTCTTGCATGATGTTGTTTGCATAAACTCATAGGACTTCATCACGTGCAAATTCCCGGATGTCTAATGCGGAATTAAGCGTGAGTTCTGAGGCGTTAAGGACATAGTTATTAATATTATGCCCTAACCCAAACCCCTTATCTAAACTTAACCGATCAGTAGAGTGTGTAAACATGATAGGACGCTGTTGTGTGTGACAGAAGCAAGTAATTGTCGCCTATTAGATGGAAACGATGTCCAGCGACATCATTGGCTGTAGTGAAATCCGTAGGAATTAAAACGAGTGCAGTTGCACATTATCAGACGTACGAATCCTGACGATTTCGCTGTGAGTGTGTGTTGCATTTTTCAGGGTTTCATGACCCTTTAAAGTGTGAATCTTTAGACCATCGGGGGGCCCCAATGAGCTGAAGATACTGCAAATTTTTATGCCAGTTACAGAGAAATGTGGAACACTTGTTTCGCAGTTGTTATTGATTATTAATTGCCAAATAATAAGAAATAATGCTGCATAATGAGACACACAACTTCAAGGTGAGGGAAAAATGCAGAATGTAAATCAGCAAGATAAACAAAATGCATGTAAAAACCACAGGAGGAAAGATTTGTCCATACTTTGTCAATGAGTCTTGAAGGTCCTGACTTTAAAGCCATTTATGTACTTGCCCATATATCTACAGTGCAATGTGATAAGCACAGGTAAGATCATGGATGGCTCCTCATTACTGTGGTTCAGTTAATGTAAACTTAAAAAAAATTCCAAGTTGCAATATTACCAAATCCCAGGAATGACCCAAATAGTCTTTCTAAAAAAATAAATTATAGTAGGCCTATTTGTTATGGAACAGTGTTGTTGCTTTTCCTCATCAGTGCTGTTAATAATTTCTGGGCTGTCTAGATGTTGGACAGGTTTAACGTCTTCTGCTTTAAACTGTCAGTAGAAAATTCTCTGTTGAATTCAGATGGATCGCATAAGTTTTGTGATATGAGCTGCGATATTGAGAGAAGCTTACTCATTCGCTCTGAGCTATCTTATCTCTGGAGCTTGCATGCGCATTTGTGCTGAACAATTTAACTTGTTCTCTGTATAAAGTACCCTGTTACTATTTTACAGTGTAAGAATCTGCTCCAAATGATTCAGTCTGTGCAGGCCTGGCACCACAAGGGGGCAAAAGGAGGCATTGCCCCCTTAGATCTGATTTGTGCCCCATCAGTTTTAGTTTTGCATTCATAGTCTACATAAACAGTCATTTACACTCTTAAAAATAAAGGTGCCAGGAAGAACCAAATAGGGTGTTTTGCATAGTTGCCATAGAAGCACCTTTTTTGGTTCCACAAAGAACCTTTCAGTGACTGGTTATTTGAAGAACCATCTTTTCCAAAGGTTCTTTGTGGAACCACTCATAAAAGGGTTATTTATGACCCCAACTGATCCATTACATACAGCATATGTGTAATAATGATGCTTGTCTTTTGTCACCTGTGGGCTTCCTTATTTTGTGGGCTGGGCAAAACAATCCATGTAAACAACACAGCCTGTAAAATGTGAATTAACGTTATGAGGGCGGGGTTTTGACAATCTAACCGCAAAAAAAGTGAAATATTCACCTTATGCTCCAGAGAAACTAGCGTGTAGCCATCTTGTAAATTTTGTCTTTGAACTTACAGTCTAGCGTTTTCTAGATAACTATTGTGTTGATATCAAAATGTAATTAGCTAGCAAAGTAAATTTACGGGATATGGAGATGCCAAAAGTTATCATGAGTATTTTAAAGTGTTCAGGGGATGTCATAGCAACAGGAAGCAGAGTGGGCAAACTTTAAAACAAGAGAACTTCATTAATAAATACACAAGATCCTACCTTCACGCTGTGAACGTACTGATATGCCTCTGTGCTCATGAAAAACCAAGAGACAACACAAAGTTGTGCAGATTTTTTGAGTGTTAAACCGGGATGGGAAGGGGTGCCAGTGTATTCATTTACACACACACTCACACATAGGCTATACATATGAAAGTGTACGTTTTATTTTATTTTCTGTTTACAACCATTTTAATCATTCTTAAGCCTATTAATAATGTTGGGTGACAAATACATTTTAAAAGTACAAATATAATTTTCCTTTAATGTTATGAACTTGCATGTGAAATAATACGAGCCGTCACTGTTTGAAATTAAAACAACTACACATTTTAATACAAATTATTAACAAGTTGAAACCTAAAAATAAAGTAGAATTACATGTATAACAATAAAACGAATGAAAAAGTACAATGTTTCATAGCTGTCTTAATATGATCTGCAGGTCCATTTCACCTCCGTGAGTGTCAGAAAAACACATTTACAGTAACAGCAAAACACCTCATGAGCATTTTCACATAGTAGAGGGGTGATGTAGACTCAAACCATCAACTCCTGGTGAAAAATACTTTCTGTGCTCTCACATATAATGCATTTTGATCAACTCTTCGCAGTAGCTTTAATGCAATCCGGATATTAAGAGACAAAACACGGAAGCGCGGCGCAAGGCACAGGTATAGCACAGAGGACATGTTGATGTGGCGCAGGTGGCAGTCCAAAGCTGTGAATCTAGTCACTGTGCACACAAAAGTTATGAAGGTTTTTGTACTTCTTCAAGAATGAACAACATGACGTTGATGAGTTTGCAGATTAGCATATGAAACTTGTGCAACTGCTCAAATTGAATGATTGGAAATGGTGACATTTATTGTGCAATCTCTCTTTATTGAATAGGCTTCATTCAGAATCAGAATCAGCTTTATTGCCAAGTATGCTTACACATACAATGAATTCGTCTTGGTGACAGAAGCTTCCAGTGCATAAACAATACAACAACAAGACGTAGATAATAAAAAAATAGAATAAAAATAAAAAGCGAATAGAAAATATAAGAATATATAGAAATACACAATAAAACAAATATATATATATATATATATATATATATATATATATATATATATATATATATATATATATATATATATGTACTTATGTACAAATACAAATCTGTTATATACAGGTAGTGCAAGGGAATGTAATGGCAGAAGATAAATATAAATAGACTAAGCTGTGTATTGCACATAATCATTGCTCAGTGGGACCGTTTTATCTGTTCATGAGATGGATGGCCTGATGGAAAAAACTGTTCTTGTGCCTGACGGTTCTGGTGCTCAGTGCTCTGTAGCGCTGGCCAGAAGGCAACAGTTCAAAAAGGTAGTGGGCAGGGTGAGTGGGGTCCAGTGGGATTTTTTCCAGCCCTTTTTCCTCACTCTGGAAGTGTACAGTTCTTGAAGGGAGAGCAGGGGGCAACCAATAATCCTCTCAGCAGTCTGAACTGACTACTTTGTAGTCTTCTGATGTCCGATTTCGTAGCTGAACCAAACCAGACAGTTATTGAAGAGCAGAGGACAGACTGAATGACTGCTGAGTAGAACTGTGTCAGCAGGGGCTGTGGCAGGTTGAACTTCCTAAACTGGTGAAGGAAGTAAAACCTCTGCTGGGCCTTTTTCACAATTTTCAGAGTCTATGTGGGTCTCCCACTTCAGGTCCTGTGAGATGGTAGTGCCCAGGGACCTGAATGACTCCACTGCTGCCACAGTGCTGTTTAGAATGGTGAGGGGGGTCAGTGTTGGGGTATTCCTCCTAAAGCCCACTATCATCTCCACCGTTTTGAGCATGTTCAGTTCAAGGTTGTTTTGACTGCACCAGACAGCCAGCTGTTCAACCTCCCTTCTGTATGCAGACTCATCGTCATCTTGGATGAGGCTGATGACTGTAATGTTGTCTGCAAACTTCAGGAGCTTGACAGAGTGGTCCTTGGCAGTGAAGCCATTTGTGTACAGGGAGAAGATTAGTGGGGAGAGTACGGCACCAGTGCTGATTGTACATGTGCTGGAAGTGAATTTCCCCAGTCTCACTAGCTGCTGCCTGTCTGTCAGAATGCTGGTGATCCACTGACAGATAGAGGTGGGAACAAAGAGTTGGTTTAATTTAGTCCGGATAATAGCTGGGACGATGGTGTTAAAAGCCGAACTGAAGTCCACAAAAAGGATCCTTGCATATGTCCTTGGTCTGTTGAGATGTTGCAGGATATGATGCAATCCCATGTTGACTGCATCATCCACAGACCTGTTTACTCAATAAGCAAATTGAAAGGGATCCAGAAAGGGTCCAATGATGTCCTTCAGGTGGGCCAACACCAGCTGTCAATTCAAGCGGTCAAACCTCAAAAAAACCTACTTGTAACTGAAAACACTTTGTGTAGGCTATATGAAAGACTATGATGTATCATCTAGTCATGGCTAAAGTAAATACTCTATATCCTTTGATAACGATTTGGGTTGAATTTAATGGAAAACGATGGGAATGGCGCTTCGTGGCACTGCAGAATTCTTTGTGGTGTTATCAATCCCATTGTTTACAAACATTGCAGCGCATGTGCAGTAAGTGGTAGCAGAAAGCTGACAAACTGTTGTGTTAGATTCAGTAATCGCTAAAAAATAATATAGAATAAAATTAGCCTTCATGGTCAAAGCTAGCTAGGTTTGGGTACACTATAGCTAGTAAAATCGATTATATGAAAGTACGACACAAAGCCATAATAAATACAGAAATATTCTTAGCTATACTATTATTATAATGATATGAGTTAATAACATACCTGTAATAAAATGTTCATTGAAAAGCCTTGAGTTGAAAAAGATTTCCTCAGTTCAGTCAGCTCTGTTGATGGAATCCGATAAAAGTGAAGCCAACAATGCAGCATGACATCTTTTTGACAGCCAACAGCACTGGTTCTGTCTGTGACGTAGGCGGTGACATTGCCGAAGTACTGGTCTATCCACAATATTTTCAATGAGTCCACTGTATATGGACAGGTGGGCAGAATTAATGGTTGGGTAGCAGAGAAAAGAACTGCTGTCAATGGGTATTTCGCTGATATCAAGCTGAAAACTGCGCAAAAAAGTGTTTGGCAAATTGTTGGCACTGCAGCACTACATATGGCATAAAAAGGGCGCTGCATACCAACATGAAAACATCATCCCAACGTTGAAGTACGGTGGAGAAAGCATCATGATTTGGGGTTGATTTGCTGCTTCTGGGACTGGACCGCTTGCCATCATCGTGGGAAAAATTAATTCCCAAGTTTATCAAGATATCCTACAGGATAATGTCAGGGTGGCTGTGCGCTAGCTGAAGCTCAGTAGAAGTCTGGTGATGCAGCAGGACAATGACCCTAAACATCGAAGTAAATCCACTACAGAAAGGTTTCAAAAAAAGAAATTCCACCTTTTGAAGTGGTCCAGTCAGAGCCCAGACCTTAACCCAATAGAGATGCTGTGGATTGACCTCATGAGAGAAAACCAGCTAATTCCAAAGGGTTCACATACTTTTTGTTTACACTGTATATTTCTATTAAATTCTATAAATATATATATATAAAGACATATCTGTTTCCCCACAAAAAATGTAATACAAACTTAAAAAGATATTTAAAAACATGACAATTTCCAAATGTAGGTCCTTTTAAAATATGCACAAATTACTTCCTGATTTGATGCAGCACAGAGAAGAATGAACAATGTTGGGCAAGCTAATCAAAAAATTTAGATAGCTCAGCTACTACCAACTGCTCTACAGAACAATTAGCAAAGCTGAATGCTGCACTATAAACTACACAAGAAAAGTAGCTTAATACATTCAGGATTCATATTATAAATATTATATATTAAAAGTAAAAACTTGTGTGTGTGTGTATACTGTACACTAAACGATACTTTGGGGACAAATTTGGGATGTCCTCATTTGTAAAAAGGATATATAAATTAAGTAAATAGTATTTTGTATTATTTATTTATTTTTAAATGCAGAAAGTTTTTGGTTAGGTTAGGGTGTGGGTTAGATTAGTCTAGGTAATATGAGCTATACATTTGAACACTTGTATAATTAGCTGTATATACTATTACTGTTTATGTGTGTGTGTGTGTGTGTGTTTGTGTGTCAGTGAAGAAAGTGGGGAGTGTTTAAAACACTGACTAGAAGCAAAGCACATTCTATCAAAGACAAAGCATCTCTAAAATACATACAGGTGCATCTCAATAAATTAGAATGTCGTGGAAAAGTTCATTTATTTCAGTAATTCAACTCAAATTGTGAAACTCGTGTATTAAATAAATTCAATGCACACAGACTGAAATAGTTTAAGTCTTTGGTTCTTTTAATTGTGACGATTTTGGCTCACATTTAACAAAAACCCACCAATTCACGATCTCAAAAAATTAGAATACATCATAAGACCAATAAAAAAAACATTTTTAGTGAATTGTTGGCCTTCTGGAAAGTATGTTCATTTACTGTATATGTACTCAATACTTGGTAGGGGCTCCTTTTGCTTTAATTACTGCCTCAATTCGGCGTGGCATGGAGGTGATCAGTTTGTGGCACTGCTGAGGTGGTATGGAAGCCCAGGTTTCTTTGACAGTGGCCTTCAGCTCATCTGCATGTTTTGGTCTCTTGTTTCTCATTTTCCTTTTGACAATACCCCATAGATTCTCTATGGGGTTCAGGTCTGGTGAGTTTGCTGGCCAGTCAAGCACACCAACACCATGGTCATTTAACCAACTTTTGGTGCTTTTGGCAGTGTGGGCAGGTGCCAAATCCTGCTGGAAAATGAAATCAGCATCTTTAAAAAGATGGTCAGCACAAGGAAGCATGAAGTGCTCCAAAATTTCTTGGTAAACGGGTGCAGTGACTTTGGTTTTCAAAAAACACAATGGACCAACACCAGCAGATGACATTGCACCCCAAATCATCACAGACTGTGGAAACTTAACACTGGACTTCAAGCAACTTGGGCTATGAGCTTCTCCACCCTTCCTCCAGACTCTAGGACCTTGGTTTCCAAATGAAATACAAAACTTGCTCTCATCTGAAAAGAGGACTTTGGACCACTGGGCAACAGTCCAGTTCTTCTTCTCCTTAGCCCAGGTAAGACACCTCTGACATTGTCTGTGGTTCAGGAGTGGCTTAACAAGAGGAATACGACAACTGTAGCCAAATTCCTTGACATGTCTGTGTCTTGATGCCTTGACCCCAGCCTCAGTCCATTCCTTGTGAAGTTCACTCAAATTCTTGAATCGATTTTGCTTGACAATCATAAGGCTGCGGTTCTCTTGGTTGGTTGTGCATCTTTTTCTTCAACACTTTTTCCTTCCACTCAACTTTCTGTTAACATGCTTGGATACAGCACTCTGTGAACAGCCAGCTTCTTTGGCAATGAATGTTTGTGGCTTACCCTCCTTGTGAAGGGTGTCAATGATTGTTCTCTGGACAACTGTCAGATCAGCAGTCTTCCCCATGATTGTGTAGCCTAGTGAACCAAACTGAGAGACGATTTTGAAGGCTCAGGAAACCTTTGCAGGTGTTTTGAGTTGATTAGCTGATTGGCATGTCACCATATTCTAATTTTTTGAGATAGTGAATTGGTGGGTTTTTGTTAAATGTGAGCCAAAATCATCACAATTAAAAGAACCAAAGACTTAAACTACTTCAGTCTGTGTGCATTGAATTTATTTAATACACGAGTTTCACAATTTGAGTTGAATTACTGAAATAAATGAACTTTTCCACGACATTCTAATTTATTGAGATGCACCTGTATGTCACAGCTTTGGTTTAAGTTCCTCAAAATTACCTTTAAATGATTATGGTAACACCATTGTACTTTTGGTATGTATAAGGTGCTGGATGATTAACATATTATCATGTACCATTATATTTACAGGTAATTTAAAGAACAGAATGGTACTGCCATGTGTAGGGCTTTACTGGTTGTTTAGATCAGTGTTATTATCAGAAATAATTAATAATTATTTATTTAGTTATTAATTAATATTTAAATTAATTAATTGAATCTAACTCATTAAAACCTCATATGGGGCTCCAGTAAATGTAGTGTGCTACGTTTAGGAGCAAGTTTGGTTATTAGCAATAATTAATAATTATCAAAGATAATTATTAATTATTAAAATCAATAGAACATTGATGAGAATCAATGTTAGCTTTTTTAATCCTTTGAATCAACAATTATCAAAGATAATCGTTAATTGTTAACATCGATGAAACATTAATTAAAATTAACACTAGCTTATTGATCATTCAAATTCAACAATCATCAAAGATAATTATCAATTATCAAAAATCAGCAGAATATTAATAAGGATTAACATCGATGGGGCACCACCCTGGAATCAGGGACTAATAACCAGATAGCATAACAGTCTCAATATTAGATTGTTTTCTTAGGAAAATTGACATCCGAAGAATATCGATTTTCGGGAAAAAACAATGAATGAAGGCTTGAATCCAAGCACTGACATCCCGTCAGCATCACACAGGTGTATGCAAAACAAACCAAAACACTTCTCGATGTAATATAACAAAGTTTATTTATGCAGTAATATTAATTAATAATTAATACAATGCAGTCAATAAACTTCCGACTTACAAATACAAACTAAACAGTGATATGATTAGATATGGAAATCAAAATAATCCTATAACACATGAGGGTGTGTGTGTGAAAGTGTGTGTGTGTGTAAGGAGGGACGTGCACAAAATGGCGGACGTGACTCTCGTGGAGAGTATGTCACGTGAGACTTCCGGCCAGGGAATATGACCGCGAATGTGGGCGGAGAGAAACCAGTCAGTGGTAGCTTAGGGACAAAGCTGAACTTTATCACGAAGCTATCTACTAGCCAAAAATGTGTGCCAGAATGTTTGTGAGGGGTCGCGCGTGTGTGTGTGTGTGTGTGTGGTTAGTATGACAGAGAGAGAGAGAGAAAATTAAGTGACAGCCCCAAAGCCGATTTCGCGATCGTGGGAGAGAAAGCAGCTGTTAGTTTATCACTCAGAGACGCGGTGGACGGTTCGTAAAAGTCCCGCGTTCTTTGATTCTTTAATGGATAAACTCAGTTTGCTGGTCTCACCCGCAATGGTGAAAATGCACAACAGTCCAATTTGGTTGGACCACAATACAGCAAATCAAATTCGTGATAATTAATACCCTGAGTATTAATAATGAGCGGACATGGCGGTCCGTAAACTGTACAAGCAAAAACCTTGAAACACAAGAATAACACACTATAATATTCTATCTCTGCCCAGACGTAAACCTCTTACTTGAATCGCATGAGGATGCAGGTGGAATGTGTGTTCATCCGTCATTTAACTCAGACTCGGTTCCTCGAGGCTTGGTGGTACGGCTGCTGATTCTCGGCGGGCTGGCAGAGAAATCAGAAACGTCGACTTGATTGAAGATGGAAGAGAAATCTTTTATTTCTTCACTTCTGCAGGCAAACGGATGAAGATGCGGATTGCTCGGCAGTCTCCTTCGGATCCGTTAGAGTTTTCGGTTGAACACAGAGTAATCTCAACTCATCCAGCGAGATGGAGATTGTATGGCCACAGTTTCAAGTCGGACGTTACTTCCTTGTGCCACGAGACTGCACCTGAGAGCAGCGATGAGCTGTGTCTACCCACGGCGAGCAAAGTTACTGGAAGCAAATCCTGGAAGCATTTCAGAGGTATTTCTACTCCTGATGATGTCATGGTTGGGGTGCGTTCTGTCGTGTGCCTCACCCAATAGGAGTTGAGAGTTCGATCCTTTAGTGAGCAAGGCTTCATGGGATTTGTAGTCTGTTTTGGACTCCCTTTGTTTGATTTTGGCGTGGTTTTTATCAGTAAGATTTACGACTTGGTATGTGGGGGCCGGAGTTAGGTTTTACGACTGTGTTAGGCCTGCCTTTGTCTTCTATCTGACTACATGAGGCCCAACACATGCATGTGCAACTTTTTTACTTTCGTATATGGTTAATGTTTCATATTCTTTTGGTAAAAATTTTAATTATCTGCAATACAGAATCATTCACAAACTGCACATGCAGGGGTTGAAATAAATAAGACATTTTTTCATCATTGAAAAAATGGACAACTGAAATTTATCCTTTCACACAAGAACTGTCAACATTTTATCTTGTGGAGTGAACATTCATACATGTTGAGATATGCACATCAGTTAAATTGTGATTGGTGAATACTTGAACTGAGTTTTTGAAATCCATGAGTTGACAATTTGAAACTTGAACAGAAGGAAACCTTTTCTTTGTGATTTACAAATGTTAGCTACAATGTTGTTTTACAGTTTATTTAATTCATTTTATAATTCTTTGTATGTGAAGAAAGAAAAGTGTCCCTGGTGAGGTTTGGTTTCAAAATAAGAGTTTAAATCTTGGTGGTACAACTAGAACAACGGTTAGCTAACAGTGCATTTAATATAAGATTAATTAATAAATCTCAAACAGTCTAATCTAAGAGATAACATTAAACTATAATAACACTTAAATTTAACTTAAACCAAAACGACTAAAGTGTGTAAACTGAAACTTGTAAAGCTCATAGATAAAGTGTAAACATTAAGGAATTTCACTTACCTGTAAATCAAACCTTCTTTACCTAAGAAAAAGATAAATCAGTTATTCATTGCTGTGAAAGAATTGAACATTATAGAACATTTGTTGTTTTTTTCTCATTGTTATTTATTTATTTTTATTTATTTATTTCTCAAACTCCAAAACATTTTCTTATCTTTTCAACCATCAACCCCTGTGTCCGTGTGCTTTTTCCCACCTTTATTTTGTTGGTCTCTCTCTCCAAAGCCAAGTTTAAATCTTCTGAAGCCTGGTCCTAAGCGCAAATCAAACCGTGTTACATAGCCATTGCTTATGTGAGGCAAGGGTTACAAAAAAAAAAAAAAAAAGAAAGGTGATGAAGGGGTGTGCAGAAATAAGAGCAGCTTTGGTCAGGAGGAGAAAGTGGAAAGGAGAGAAACCAGCACACTCCTGAGAGTATAAAAACATGTGCACACTGAAATAAAAAAATAAACATTTGAAAGTTGTTGGTATTCATTACAATATTGGCATTTGACATAAAATGTTGGATATTGTATCTCACTATCTCAAAGATTCAAAGCCACAGAGCTGTAGAAGCAAAAATGAATTAATCTCATTTATCTCTATAAAAATTATTAAAACATTATTTACATTATTTTTTTTTTTTTTTTTTTTTTAAACAACACATTGGAATAGTTGTTTCACTTATATAAATATAAATAATATTTAATGAATACTTATAGCACACATTTGTACATTTATAACACAATGTACACAATTTTAGTGTCTGAAAATAAGCTTTTATGTAGCAACTATCGTATAAACTATCGATTTTTTATGTCTGCCTGTGTATTTAGTAATTCACTTCATGAAGCACTTCTCTCATAACCAGTGTACAATCTTTTATCATCTGACTTCAGTGCAGTTTAACATCTCTTTCTCTACTCCTATCAGTGTGTCCAGGGGCCTTTAGGAGCTACTGGTATTCAGAGGCTGCAATGTTTACAACAATCGAGTCAACTTCAGCCATACCAACTTCCATAACATGGAAAAAGATGACACTGACCACCACTATTTCATGAATCTCCTTTCATTTAGTGCACCATGTACATTTTTGATATATAATAAATATTATCTCTTTTTTCTTATTTTTTATATATATTTTTTTTGCAAATAAAAGTTTTAATTTAATTCTTTATACGTATTACAACTTCTAAAACAAATTTGTTCCATATGTGATCATTTATATACAACTGATGAGCCAAAACATTATGACCACTTGCCTAATATGCTGTTGGTCCTCCGTGTGCCGCCAAAACAGCGCCGACCTGCCGAGGCATGGACTCTACAAAACCCCTGAAGGTGTCCTGTGGTATCTGGCACCAAGACATTAGCAGCAGATCCTTCAAGTCCTGTAAGTTGCGAGGTGGAGCTGCCGTGGATCAGACTTTTTGGCCCAGCACATCCCACAATCGGATTGAGATCTGGGGAATTTGGAGGCCAGGGCAACACCTTGAACTCTTAATCATGTTCCTCAAACCATTCCCGAACAATGTGTGCAGTGTGGCAGGGCACATTATCCTGCTGAAAGAGGCCACTGCCATCAGGGAATACCATTGCCATGAAGGGGTGTACCTGGTCTGCAACGATGTTTAGGTAGTTGGCACATGTCAAATGATGTCCACATGAATGGCCGGACCCAGGGTTTCCCAGCAGAACATTGCCCAGAGCAGTGATTTTGATATAATGGTGCAGGGGTGGAGCTAGTCTCCAGTTACTGCCAATAGGAATACTCATCACTGCTCTCTAATATCATTGGCTCTCCAGTACTGTGCAAAAAAAAAAAAAAAAGAAAGAAAAAAGAAAAATATAGATTATTTATTCATTACATTTTTCTTATATTTTCTATATGAAAGTATATATTTCTGAAATAATCCATTCCAAATTATGAATTAACATAATATCTTCATTATTAACTGTGTGCTATTATAGCCATTAGTAACCTAACCAAATTGTGCCTTGCACAATTTTTTTCATTCACAATTTTTATAGGCACAGTGGAGAATTTTTCTTTCATGAGACTTTTTTGTTGTTATTGCACATTGTTATTTTTGCATGCACACTTTTTACATTTTTATAGGAACAGCGGAAAATTGGAGACTGTATTTGCTTGGTGACAGAGTGGATAGAGATAGAGGGAGAACTGAATCAGGGCATCTTCTTTCTCATGGGACATTAGACAAAGGAGATTAGAGTGGCTAAAAGATGACAAAGGAGATTAGAGTGGCTAAAAGAAGCTATTCTGAAAAGCTGAAAAACAAGTTCTCAGCTAACGGTCCTGCATTAGTGTGGAGAGGCCTGAAGGACATTACCACCTACAAGACACCATCCCCCAACTCTGTAAGGAATCAACAACTGGCTGATGATCTGAATGTGTTTTACTGTAGATTTGAAAAGCCCAGTCTCACACCCCACACCCGCTCCAACCTTCACATCACACAAACATTTACACCTCCTGCAACCCCCCTGCTCCCCTCTCCTGGCTACTCAACCTGCACTTAGGATCTGTGAAGAGGATGTGTGCCGGGTCTTCCAGAAACAGACAACAAGGAAAGTACAAGTCCCAGATGGTGTTTCACCCACTTATCTAAAATCCTGTGCTGACCAGATGGCCCCCATCTTCACACAGATCTTCAACAGATCACTGGAGCAGTGTGAAGTTCCCTGCTGCTTCAAATGCTCCACTATCACCCCATCCCAAAGAAAGACAAAATCACAGGATTTAATGACTACAGACCCATTGCTCTGACATCTGTGGTCATGAGGTTATTTGAGAGACTGGTGTTAGCCCACCTGAAGGACATCACTGGACCCTTTCTGTATCCTCTGCAGTTTGCTTATCGTGCTAACAGATCTGTGGATGATGCAGTCAATATGGGACTGTATTACATAGTTCAACATCTAGACAGACTAGGGACATATGCAAGGATCCTTTTTGTGGACTTCAGTTTGGCTTTTAACACCAACAACCCCACTCTCCTATGGACTAAATTAACACAGCTCTCTGTTTCCAAATCTATCTGTCAGTGGATCACCAGCTTTCTGACAGACAGGCAGCAGCTAGTGAGAATGGGAAAATTCACCTCCAGCACATGTACAGTCAGCACTGGGACCCCCCAGGGAGGTGTACTCTCCCCACTATTTTTCTCCCTCTACACAAATGACTGCACTGCCAAGGTCCCCTCTGTTAAGCTCCTTAAGTTCGCAGACAACACTACTGTCATTGGCCTCATCCAAGATGACAATAAGTCTGCATCCAGAAGGGAAGTGGAACAGCTGGCTGTCTGGTGCAGTCAAAACAACCTAGAGCTGAACACACTCAAAACAGTGGAGATGATAGTGGACTTTAGGAGGAACACCCTAGCATTAGCCCCGCTCACCATTCTAAAGAGCACTGTGGCTGAAGTGGAGTCATTCAGGTTCCTGGGCATTACCATCTCACAGTACCTGAAGTGGGAGACCCACATAGACTCGATTTAAAAAAAGGCCCAGTAGAGGTTATACTTCCTTCACCAGCCACAGGAACTGCTGATACAGTTCTACTCAGCAGTCATTGAGTCTGCCCTCTACACTTCTATAACAGTCTTGTTTGGTTCAGCTACTAAGTCAGATATCAAAAGACTTCAAAGGATAGTTCGGACTGCTGAGAGGATTATTGGCGCTCCCCTACCCACCCTGCTAGAACTGTACACATCCAGAGTAATGAAAAGGGCTGGTAAAATCACTCTTGACCCCATTCACCCAGCACACTTCCTTTTCGAACTGTTGCCCTCTGGCACAGGAACAGTTTTTCCCTCAGGCCATCCACCTCATGAACAGTTAAAACTGCCCCAAAATACTTTCCTTTTTGTCAACACAACCTTGTGCAATATTCAATCCATCCATTCCTACATATATCTATAATTCATTTATATCTTTTAACATATCCTACCTCTTCTTCAATTCATTACCTCACCTGCACATAACTGTATATCTGTATATAAAATATTTGAACAATATTATTGCTCTATTGTATATATCTCTATTTATTTATCTGTTATCTTATTTTTTATTTTTATGTCACTATATGTATATATGTTTAAATGTATATGTTTGGATGTATGTATATATGGTTCTCTTTGCACTGGAAACTTCTGTCATCATGACAAATTCCTTGTGTATAAGCATACTTGGCAATAAAGCTCATTCTGATTCTGATTAAACCAAAGATGGTCAAGTATTTTTTCCAAAGGAAGCTGCTTTTTTGGATTGAACTGCATGCAGGAACATATCATATCAAACAGCTCTGGTCATCTTTGGTCCAGACATTAGTATATATCCAGTCCAGTTCATATATATCTGGGAAACAGCCACACACCATCCTAAACAGCATGATCCCCAGTGACTGTACAGTTGTTGTTTTGCCATGGTACATATTGTTGATGTTCACCTCAGGGGGGCAGTATGCATTTGTGCCACAAAACCTCTTGTAGTGGAACCACCGCAATGGAATCTATCAATCTGACTTTCATGGTGTCATTGCTGACCAGCAGATTTTGGAGTGATGGAACATGCCAGTTAGTGCCCACGCAAGAACTGCTTGCCGCATTACAAAATGTGCTGTTTCCTTATTTATGCTTCCTCCTTTGCAGTGTACAAACTGAAACATGTTTTTGCATAAGGATACATTTTACATTACATTTATGCATTTGGCAGATGCTTTTATCCAAAGTGACTTACAGTGTACTTACAGTGCATCCAGAATAGTATTCACAGTGCTTCACTTTTTCCACATTTTGTTATGTTACAGCCTTATTCCAAAATGGATTAAAGTCATTATTTTCCTCAAAATTCTACAAACAATACCCCATAATGACAACATGAAAGAAGTTTGTTTGAAATCTTTGCAAATTTATTAAAAATAAAAAAAAACGGAAAAAAATCACATGTACATAAGTATTCACAGCCTTTGCCATGACACTCAAAATTGAGCTCAGGTGTATCCTGTTTCCACTGATCATCCTTGAGATGTTTCTACAACTTGACTGGAGTCCACCTGTGGTAAATTCAGTTGATTGGACATGATTTGGAAAGGCACACACCTGTCTATATAAGGTCCCATAGTTAATGGTGCATGTCAGAGCACAAACCAAGCCATGAAGTCCAAGGAATTGTCTGTAGACCTCCGAGACAGGATTGTATCGAGACACAGATCTGGAGAAGGGTACAGAAAACTTTCTGCAGCATTGAAGGTCCCAATGAGTACAGTGGCCTCCATCATCCGTAAATGGAAGAAGTTTGGAACCACCAGGACTCTTCCTAGAGCTGGCCGCCCAGCCAAACTGAGTGATTGGGGGAGAAGGGCCTTAGTCAGGGAGGTGACCAAGAACCCGATGGTCACTCTGACAGAGCTCCAGCGTTTCTCTGTGGAGAGAGGAGAACCTTCCAGAAGAACAACCATCTCTGCAGCACTCCACCAATCAGGCTTGTATGGTAAAGTGGCCAGACAGAAGCCACTCCTGGGTAAAAGGCACATGACAGCCCACCTGGAGTTTGCCAAAAGACACCTGAAGGACTCTCAGACCATGAGAAACAAAGATTGAACTCTTTGGCCTGAATGGCAAGCGTCATGTCTGGAGGAAACCAGGCACCACTCATCACCTGGCCAATACCATCCCTACAGTGAAGCATGGTGGTGGCAGCATCATGCTGTGGGGATGTTTTTCAGGGGCAGGAATTGGAAGACTAGTCAGGATCGAGGGAAAGATGAATGCAGCAATGTACAGAGACATCCTTGATGAAAACCTGCTCCAGAGCGCTCTGGACCTCAGACTGGGGCGAAGGTTCATCTTCCAACAGGACAACGACCCTAAGCACACAGCCAAGATAACAAAGGAGTGGCTATGGGACAACTCTGTGAATGTCCTTGAGTGGCCCAGCCAGAGCCCAGACTTGAACCCGATTGAACATCTCTGGAGAGATCTGAAAATGGCTGAGCACCGACGCTCCCCATCCAACCTGATGGAGCTTGAGAGGTCCTGCAAAGAAGAATGGGAGAAACTGCCCAAAAATAGGTGTGCCAAGCTTGTAGTATCATACTCAAAAAGACTTGAGGCTGTAATTGGTGCCAAAGGTGCTTCAACAAAGTATTGAGCAAAGGCTGTGAATACTTATGTACATGTGATTTTTTTTTCATTTTTTATTTTTAATAAATTTGCAAAGATTTCAAACAAACTTCTTTCATGTTGTCATTATGGGGTATTGTTTGTAGAATTTTTAGGAAAATAATGAATTTAATCCATTTTGGAATAAGGCTGTAACATTACAGGGACAATCCTCCTGGAGCAACCTGGAGTTAAGTGCCTTGCTCAAGGACACAATGGTGATGGCTGTGGGGACTGAACCAGCAACCTTTATGATTACCAGTTATGTGCTTTAGCCCACTATGCCACCACCACTCCATAAAGATATTGAGTGCTACCTCTGCAGGAAAGGGGTCGTGATGGCCAAGAATGTGAATGTATTTCATTCCTTTCATCTTGATGACAAATTTCAATGCCACTTGCAGGCCATCCGATAAATGATGTTCTTCAAACACACTGATCCAAATCCACCTTGACCCAACATTTTCCCAATTTTGTGATGACTCGTGACACTCTCTTACTTCTTCCCTTTGAGGCAATTTGTTCAGTTTTCTTTCATGATCACTGGCCGTTGTTTCTAGAGGAGGTTCAGCTACCTGCTCTTGCTGTGTGAGGTGCTCTTGCTTTCTATCTGTGGCGAGTGGACTTCATGAGCTGTGTGCAAATTATCTTTCTGATCTTTTTTCTGAGATGAGTGGACATTGTTTCATTTCCCTCATCCACTTTCTCTACCAGACCTGAACTGTTCCCTTCTCTGCCCTGATTCTATAAACTTTCTTCTTCATTTGCTCCCTCTTTGCTTGCCCTTTTCTCAGGTCTGTGTCAAAAAAGGCGCCACCAGAACTTCTTTTTAATTCTGCAAATATTTCAGCTTGGAATCAATTGATACAAAGTATGGGAGAAAATATTAGCGTTATGTGCTATCTGTTTTTATTAGCCTATTATTAACTTCATACTTTTTATAGAAAGTATGATTAAAGTGTGCAAATCTCCTATTGGCATACACATTTTGCAATTAGAATTTTGAGGAATATTTTTAAAAGTTAGTAAAAAGGTTTAATATAGCAATAAGTTACAATAGGGCGTGCGTTACAATAAAATAAAATAAAATAAAATAAAATAAAATAAAAGAATGAAATATAATTAAAACAATACCCGTGGTACAATAAAGCAGCCTTTTAAAAATAAATAAATAAATAAATAAATAAATAAACACTCAATTTACCAGAAGTGTTCAATCGTATTTCTCTATCAGCATAATAATGATGTAAATAACACTAATAATACTAATAATAATGCAGAACAGTTCTCATTTATTTGCTTGCTTTTTATAAAATTTTGTTAAACATAATTGTAAAATAATTATAAAATAATTTGCAATTATTATAAACATATTTAGTTTCATCTAACTCATTTAGTTCTTTAGCTTATTACATGGGGAGGGTTGGGCATCCACGGGAATGAGCGATTTTAGGCCAACCATGTTAATAAAAGCAATAGCCTGCGCATCAATTTCATCAATTTATGTAAATTAACTTTTACCAACTGTTTTTGATATCAGCGGGACAATCAGACATTTTTTTCTATGCTTGGTGTTTGTTCAGTCGCTGTCCATTTCCAGAGGTGCTGAAATGCGTGCGTTTGATCGGCTTCTTTACGCTCTCTTTTCTTCATATTTGCTGAAAACTGGTTGCAGTAAGCTTTTTCATCTTAATTTTAAACAAATGTGATCTATGTAGTAATTCTCTTTTTATTCCTGTTATTTCAGTCTGAATCTTCCTCTAAATCACAAACATTTTACACTTCCATCCTCCCTAGAGGCTATCCTACACTCTAGTCAGTATCGGATCCTGTAGATTGTGTAAGGCACCTTGCAGGATAACTTGGCGCTTATGCTTCTCACTCCTTTTTCTCTGAATCTAAGCATAGCTAAGCTAAACCTGTCTGTCACAGATCACTCAAAAGACAGGGGTTTCCCAACTTTTTCCATTCCAGGACCCACCTAGAGAGGTATAATCTACAGTATCTCGAGACCAACCAAATTGTTTTAGAGTAAAATATGAGAATTCACATATGTTCTGTTTTAGTTTACATTCTTTATTTTCCTTGTCATAAGTAATACATTGGGTATTACATATTCCATTGCATATTCCATATTAAATTGAATTACATTACCATAAGGCTTAAGCTAAGTGTGTAACCTACAGAAAAAGTGCAAATAAGCGCTCAGCAGTCTAATTGCTATGCTGGGGGTTGTGTGAGCTGTTGGGGAGTTTGCTGTTTGCATCTAATTGTAAGTATATTAATGCCTCTTTTTTTATCTCTTTTTACAGGATATATTTAGGCTAGCCTATACAGTTAGAAGCACTAAAACAGCTTATTTCTTATCGCTTATACTTCCATATTTATTTATGCATATACATTTAGCAGACAATTTTATCCAAAGCATCTTACAAATGAGGAATACAACAAGCAATTTGTCATACAAAAGTCAATATCTGCAGTATCACAATGTAAAGTTCCAATATTAGATGGAGTGGTGTAAGCTAGAGAAGAATTAAATAGATTAACTAATTGCAAGTGGAAAACAATATTAATATATTATATTATTATGGCTGTTTTTTGACATGGACATTTTTGTCCTTGAATGACCTCAGAGTAACTTTTTTTATTGACGCACAAGGGTTAAGAATTCACAGTAAGCCATCTCTTGATATCTAAGGCAAATATGGCTAGTTTGCTGAATAGACATATTAGAACAAGAGAAAAACTATGTCCATAATTAGTGTAAAATTCATGGAGGTCCAGACTTTCAACCCCTTCATTCTACATTGTACTTGCCCTTATAAATGTTTAGCATACCATTGTTCTTTCATTGCTTAACTGTGGCTTTTGTAACAATGCGGTCATAACGACATGGCTTCTCATTACCGTAGAGAGGTCAATGTAGCTTGTCTTTCTAAAACAAATATATAAACCTTAGTATTTATTATGAAAAAAACCAAAAGCCTAAACACATTTAGAAACTTTAACCACGTACATAATAAAGAAGAATAATAGTAATGACATCTAATTCATTACTAGAGATTTCCCCTAATAGATTTAATATGAAATTATAAATTTTGTGTCACTGTTCCTACAGTAAAAACATAATAAATTAAAGGATGAAGCCTTGTCATTGATGTTATTACACTCCTCTTTACCATGTCAGTGCTGTTTATAATGTAGGGGCTATGTAGCAGTTTCAGAGGTTTGACTTGCTCCATAGTTCAACCACAACACTCACCTATATGGGCAAGCGGGGCAGTGCACCCCACCAAAATATTTATCCACTTAAAAACATAGATTCGTACTATAAATTGCCAATAATGTCATTCTTTAACTCGTAAATGTGTTCAAAATGCTGAGACGTGTATTTAAAAGCAGGCCGGTTACAAGTTTTATTCTATTTCTAGGTCATACTGTTGTCGAAACATCCCTTACACTTTGTACAAGCATATGGGGCAAAGAATCTGCTGCCCACCAGAGCTCAACAACGCCCCTCCCATTTTCCAGTGGAATTCTGTGGTTAATTATGGAAATGCAACAAGCCCTAACTGACAACCATTGTGACAGAAATTAGTCTCGACCCCACCTATAGGCTATCTGGGGTCAGGACACGCTACTGGTAATTGATTTTGCAGATACTGATCTAAAGCCAGCATCACACTAGCCGATTTTTCCAGTAGGTGAGAGACAGACAGTGCATTATCGTCCTCCAGCGGGAGGTCGTTAATCTCCTTACTGAGTTAATGGTTCCAACAACTGGAAAAGCACATCAAAAAATTATTCTGTCACTGGGCCGGGCACTTGTTTTCTCATCAAGTGTAAATAGTAACTTAAGTAACTAATAAATCAGAAAGCAGAGACTCAATAGGTCGGTTTTAATTGAATGTAATTTCTTTACTCACTGAAAGATGCATATGGACTTACACTTTCTACGGCAAGCCCCAGAGAACAAATAAACAAATCACAACCATTCACAAGGTACAGTTACTCCATGAATTACATCATAAATCACTCTATCACAAATGATTATGCTCAAGGTACTAAAGTTTCAAGGTATTAAAATCGATTTATTAAATGTGGGTTTTTTTTTCCTAAGAAATTGTTTTAAATTATGAAATCCCAGGTGCAGTTTATAGTGCAACCAAAATCCCAATAATTACCTGAAAAAAAAAAAAAGAAAGAAGATTTGGTGCATAACGCGGGACTTTTAACCATAAGACCGGAGTCTCACCAGATAAAGGGTTTTTATATAAATTTACATTCACCAGATGACTTTTTTAATTATTATTCACCAGATATGAAGTTGGAGATGTGATGCACTGATGAGGCACATTTCCTCAGATTTTTCTGTGCATGCATCAAATTTGATACCAATGATTATTTAATCAAAATAACAAAATATGCATTAAATTGAGGATATAAATATGGATGAATATTGCCAATGGAGACAGATTTAAACACAGCAAATCACCATGAGGTGTCAGTGATTGTTTATATTTTACTTCCAGAGGCTGCAGCTGTACTGCACAACCATCCAGCGAAATAAACAATCTGTGAAATAGCGGTGTTCATTTTTTATAATAACCGATAGTTCAAAAAGTAGCTATTGGCACCGATTAATGAGCAAAAATGATTATCGCTGGACCACCACAATATTAAGTGAAGGCTGGTTAAAACGTTATTCCAGAGCTCTGGCTATCCTATCTCCAGTGTTGGGTAAGTTACTCAAAATAGTTCTCTACATATTACTAAATACAGTACTTTTCTAAAATTGCAATCAGAATACTGACTTTACTGATTACTTGATCAAAAAGTAATCACATTACATATTACTTTTAAAGGTGTGCTCAGTAGGGGCCTAATTCTTTCTTTATTAAAAACATTATACACTTTAAAAAATGTATTGCAATTTTGAATTATATGTGTAAAATCATGACCGTTAACACACTCTCGCGGCGAAATCATCAGGATTCGTATGACTTTTCTAAATTTGGCTAATTCGTATGATATCGTGCAACTGCACTCGTTTGAATTCCTACGACTTTCACTACAGCCAATGACGTCGCTGGACATTGTTTCCATCTAATATGCGACAATTACTTGCTTCTGTCACACACAACAGTGTCCTATCATGTTTACACACTCTACTGATTGGTTAAGTTTAGATAAGGGGTTTGGATAAGGGCATAATATTAATAAGCATGTCCTTAACGCCTCGTGCGTGGAACTCACGCTTACTTCCGCATTAGACATCCGAGAATTTGCACGTGATGAAGTCGTACGAGCTCATGCGAACAACATTGTGCGAGACCATACAAAATAGCCAACTCGTAAATTATGTACGACTTTTTATAAGATCGATGAAGACTCCAGTCATATCAGTAACCTTATGAAAGCTTTTAAATCTACATGGAGAGGGTCTCCTCATGGGGAGAGCCATGTTATGATCTTATGACCAGCCAAATACTACTGGCTTAATCTCAGTAACCGCCCTGTTATTGGACAATTTCACTCATGGATTAAATTAATCATGGCTGACTGTGAATAGTGAATTTCTACAATGGCATTGTTAACTGAAAACCTCTGAGTATGAATAATGCTGCATCCATGCCCTTAGGTGTCAGAGTCTAAGATGACATGCATAAAAATTTACTAAGAGCACCTTTAAACTACTTTCTAAACCACTTTTCACAGAAAAACTTGTTTTTCTGCACAACAAATTCAAAATAATGTCTTTATTTCCTTCTCTTTCATTGTTAGGTGGCGCACACCCTTCAGCTGTCACAGAAACACAAACCGATGTACATATTCACATAACACATTTTTTTAATGTATTCTACATAAATAATATTTTAGAAATGTGTAACCCAAGTAATTAAAAGTAATTAGCTTAAAGTCAGTAACTGTAATATGATTACAAAAAATGTAAATGTAATACACTACACTACTTTTTGTAAAAAAAAAAAAAAAAAAAAAAAAAAAAAAGGAATAAGATTACAGTTAATTAATTAATTACTTTGTAATTAGATTACACTCAACACAGCCTATCTCTGGAGCACATTTGTGTGCATTGCAGTAGATCACGAAAAAACAAACTCAATCGTGCCACGCAGATGTGCGTCTCATGTTGGAATCGCAATTAAAGTTCTCTCATCATTTATTCACCCTCATGCCATCCCAGATGACTTTCTTTCTTCTATTGAACACAAATGAAGATTTTAAGAAAAAATATTTCTGCATTGTAGGTCCATACAATGCAAGTGAATGGTGGCCAGGACTTTTAAGTTCCACAAAGCATATAAAGGCAGCATGAAAGTAATCCATAAGACTCCAGTGGTTAAATCTATATCTTCAGAAGTGAAATTATACTGTAGGTGTGGTTAAGAAAAAGATCAATATTTAAGTCATTTTTTACAATAAATCTCCACTTTCACATTCTTCTTCTTTTGTTTTTGCCTATTAACATTCTTTGTGAATATCGCCACCTACTGAGCAGGAAGAATTTATAGTAAAAAAGGACTTAAATATTGATGTTTCTCACCCACACCTATCGTATCGCTTCTGAAGAAACATATTTAACCACTGGAGTCATATGAATTTCTTTTATGCTGCCTTTATATGTTTTTTGGACCTTCAAATTTCTGGTCACCATTCACTTGTATTGTATGGACCTACAGAGCTGAGATATTCTTCTAAAAATCTTGTGTTCAGCAGAAGAAAGAAAGTCATAAACATCTGGGATGGCATGAAAGTGAGTAAATTTTCGTTTTGGGGTGAACTATACCTTTAACACTTAAAGCACAGAACTCAAATTGAATATTATCCATGGCCTGAAAAGCCCCAAAATTAGAGTCTCACACTATGTTTTATTTATTTTTCATTGAATTATGTTGTCTTGTTTTTTGGCATGAGATTTACAGTATTTGCCAAATGTCTAAGTTAATTACTTGCCAAAGACCTCATCATTGAGATGAATGGGAACGCTAACGGATTGATCACTCTGTGTATGACAGCCCTTATTTCTAGCAACTATCCTGTTGATGATCTTTCATGTCCAAGACAGCATTCAGGGAAACATTTTTAAATATAAAATACAATTCTTCATTTTAAACTTGTAATAGCCCTCCAAAAATCATCTGATATAATTAAATATTTGTGATTTAAATGTTGCTTGCCAAATTTATTTAGCTACTACTGAATGGCTGTCAATGGAAAAAGCTGCTTATTGGCAGCAGAATGTTGTAGTTACATCCTGTTCTAGCAGAAGAATTGGTTTGAACAACAACTAAACCTATTGACCATGTCAGCATGCTTTTATGATTTGCTGATTAGGTGTTTGCATTAACATGTATGTGTTTAGATGTACAGGTGTACACGTTTTGTCTAGTCAGCATTGTCCAGTTAGACTACTCATCTAGTATTGAAGATTCTGTGCGTGTATGTGAGTGTGAAGTGGCCCAGAAAATTACGTATGAATACTTACTCTACTCAGCTCCACCACCCGGGTGCCCAATGTCCTAAGCAGTGGATTCTGATCTTGAGCCGGGTTTGCCTCACCTCAACTGGACACTCCCCACTTCTGCAGTGTTCCTGTGTTTTCTCTGCCACTTTTTACATTAACTGTTCAATAAACTTTCACTAAGTGCTTTCCGCATTTGGGTCCTCATCTGTTCCGTGACAGCATGTTCACACTTTTCAAGCAAAACATTTGACAAAAATAAGCTTGTTAGGTTTTAATGATAAAAGTAGAGATAAACTGTTTAAAATTAAGACAATTTGATCATTTAAGATCACTGTTTAAGTGTTATAGTATTTAGCTTGCAATACTTCCCTTCACAAAAGTTCTTGACAATTTCAGGGCATAGAATCAACAAGTTTCTGTAAAAACTGTGGTAAAAGTTTCCTCCAAGTTTCCAAAGCTTTCAGTTCACCCACACTAAAACATCTATGATCATCCCATAGGTGGTGGTTTAGGTCTGGGGTCAGGGAGGGTAATTCTAGGACCTTTTTTGTGAAGTATTCTTTCAACAGGCATGCTTTGGATTGCTATCCTGATGAAAAATCCTCTTAAGTCTCTTAAATAATTTCTTTGCTTATTACTGCAAGTTTGCATCCAGTATTCCTCTGTACACTTTAAACTTTATGATTCCATCTCTGAACACAAGCTCACCGACACCACTATAAGAGAAACAGCCCCAGAATTTGACATTTACACCTCTGTACTTTACAGTGTCCTTACTCTACCATCAGATCCATGCATGTTAAATTTGAACTAATCTGAAAATAAGACAGTTCTCCAAAAGCTACTGTCTTTCTGTGCATGTTCTTTTGTGAGTTTCATCCTGAGTTTCTTTAAGCTAATGAATGATTTTTGCTGCATTACTCTCCCTTTGTACCCATAAACATTGATCCTGTTTCGAATTGTCTGTGAACTAAGTTGTATCTGGTAATTCTCATTGATGTCCTAGGTAATCCTTGATGCTTTTTCTTGCCTATTTCTCATGATTTTACTCACAATTATCCTATCCAATCTGCTTGCTGCCTTTACTGTTCTCATTCACATGTCCTTCATCTTTTAACTTTTTTACAATATATCCAACTTTGTATAATGTAAGATTGAGTTTTTTATTCATCTGGTTATACACCGTTTAGCCACAACATTAAAACCACCTGCTTAATATTGTGTAGGTCTCCCTCGTGCTGCCAAAACAGTGCCAACCCCCATCTCAGAGTACCATTCTGAGATGTTGTTCTTCTCACTACAGTTGTACAGAGTGGTTATCTGAGTTGCCGTAGACTTTGTCAGTTCAAACCAGTCTGACCATTCTCTGTTGACCTCTCTCATTAACAAGGCGTTTCCATCCACAGAACTGCCACATCACTGGATGTTTTTTGTTTTTGGCACCATTCGGAGTAAATTCTAGAAACTCTTGTGTGTGAAAATCCCAGGAGATCAGCAGTTACAGAAATACTCAAACCAGCACGTCTGGCACCAACAATCATCCGTGCGATTATCTAATCAGCCAATCGTGTGGCAGCAGTGCAGTGCATAAAATCATGTAGATGCGGGTCAGGAGCTTCAGTTAATGTTCACATCAACCAACAGAATGGGCAAAAAATGTGATCTCAATGATTTGGACCATGGCATGATTGCTGGTGCCAGATGGGCTGGTTTGAGTCGTTGAGTGCTTCTCATTTCTAAAACTGTGCATCATTGTTTCCTTTCCTTGTTTTTCTTTCTTTGCATCTTAGCTCCTCCCTATTAAAACGTGAAAAAGAGACAACAAAATTTACAGAACAAAATTTAGAACCATGTGATATTTTACTTTTCTTTTGAAAACCCATATATTTAAAAAAAAATGTGAAATACGTCCTTATAAAAGTTTATATTCACAAAGCAAGAGTATACTACATTTTGCACAAAACATTTTGAACTTCTAAAGCTTTTCAAATTCACTGATTGCCAATTTATTTATTTTACTTATTTTTGTTATATTTTGTTTATTTTATTCCATTTATTCTAATATGTTTTTATAATTAGTTTTATTAAATACAGATTTCTGCAGTTTTTTACTTCTTCTTCATATTCTCTGGACTGCTTTATTTGCCTACTCTGTTATATTACACATTGTTACTGATCCAAACACAAATAAAGTTTAAAGAATCGAAGCAAGGTATATTTATATGCCCTTGCTTACTGTCAAAGCGCAGTCTCTGGCAGTTGCATTATCATGGTTTGCTCGGTCTGCTGTCATGTTCTTGAAACTTGATTAATCAATAAATTCTAACAAATCTTAATAAAGCAAGACACATTGAAGTATGTGACATTTATGGTTCATTTAAACTGCAAAAGGCAAAACGTGAATTAAAACTCTTGTGCCAAATGTGAAGGGGTGATTCCCATCAAATTTATCTCTGACCATTTCTTCATCCAGTTTTCTCTCACTCTCCTTTCCTATTTACCTCTCGCTCCACCTAAGGACTCCTTCCACTGCAACCTTCACTCTCTCTCACCCACTCACTTCTCTTCCATAGTCTCTGCATCCCTTCCTTTCACTAATCATTTAACTTCACTTGATTTAAATGAAGCTACAAATGCTCTTTGCTCAACATCATTGCTTGGACCCCTCCTCTTCTCGATATACACAACATCACTCGGACCGATCACTGAGGCACATGGCTTTTCCTACCACTGCTACACAGATGATACGCAGCTCTACCTGTTATTCCAGCCTGATGACCCTACTGTCTCAGCTTGTATCTCTACCTGCCTCTTGGACATTTTGGCCTTCCGCTCATCCTTGCCAAAACAGAACTCCTCATGATCCCAGCCAACCCATCTGTTGACCACAACCTCACTATTCATCTTGGTTCAACTACACTAACACCAACCAGAACAGCTTGGGACATGGGAGTGGTGGTAGATGACCAGCTTAACTTCACTGCCCACTACAACATCAGGAAAATCAGACCTTTTCTGTCTGAATATGCTGCACAGCTCCTGGTCTAAGCTCTGGTCATATCAAGACTGGACACCTGTAATGCTTTGTTGGCTTGCCTCCCAGCTAAAATAATTAAGCCACTGCAGATAGTCCAGAATGCAGCAGCGCATCTGGTCTTCAATCAGCCAAAAAGGGCTCATGTCACCCCACTCTTGATTTCACTTCACTGGCTACCTATAGCTGTCCACATCAAATTCAAGGCTTTGACTCTGGCCTTCAGGACAGTCAATGGAACTGCGTCCTATTACTTCAATTCACTTCTCCAGGTCTATGCTACAACTTGCTCTCTGCGGTCTATGAATGAGCAGCGCCTGGTGGTCCCATCACAAAAAGGCTCAAAGTCTATTTCACGATCGTTCACTTTCTCTGTTCTACTGTGGTGGAATGAGCTTCCAAACTTCACACAATCTGCTGATACCATCTCAACATTCAAGAACCAGCTGAAAACACATCTGCCAATCACACTTGACCAATCACACTAATTGCACTTACTATTGAACTTAACTTGCACTTCCAAAAAAAATATGTATATATATATATATATATATATATATATATATATATATATATATATATATATATACTGTATGTACTCCTGTCTCTTTCTTCTGCATTAGCACCTATACTTCTCCAGCCACGTTGAGAGCACTGTAGATATTTTTGAACTTTGTATGACAAATTGCTTGCAATGTTCCTCATTTGTAAGTCACTTTGTATAAAAGTGTCTGCTAAATGACTAGATGTAATGTAAATTCAGGACAAATGTAAGAATTTAAGACTCCTGCATAGGACACCAGTGCATCCTCACTAATAGCTCCACTGCCAGTGTCCTCTCTCCTCATTCTTTGCCATTTCGCAGTGCATTTAGAGAACTGATATGTCATTTTTTATTGTGGACTTTAGTCCATTTCTCATGTCATGCAATATTCAGTTCCCCCTATAGAATCCTGTCCCCCTTTGGACACCAATGCGATTTCATTGGCTGAAAAAAAGTTGTTTTGAGTATTCTATTCGGTGCCTGATCAGAAATCCTACAATTTGCTTGAAGATTTATGTAATCTTAATCAGGAAAATACATCAGTCAGTGCTGTGTAAGCTATATATGGCATTTCCAAAGCAACAATTGGTCAAATTAAATGTTTCTCTTCGTGTTTTCAGTTGGCATGCTAACTGATTAGCCTGTGTAGCTAACATTCCATCCCTATATGGTTCAATTATCATACTAAGCTAACATATCCAGCATAATGTATTTTGCATAATTCTATAAATGGTATATGGTAAATGGAGACTGACTGTATTTAAGTGATCAGCTATAACAGTCATTTGTAACACACACTTCTGAGCAGACATTACAACAACTTTGGAAGGGGAACAGGATTCCATAGGGGGAATAAATATTGCATGACACCAGTGAGGTGATATAGATATTGCATATTACATTTACATCTGGAAATAGTGAAACAGCAAGCTTTTGTATCGTAATGGTCCACCTTAACAAGGGGAGTCAGGTTAACACAAATTGCGATATTTAAAAAACGACTAGTGGATTAAATATGCGAGCATGTAGGGCGATAAGAAATAAATAAATAAATACATTTTCCAGTACCACTGGTGACTGGCCTCACCAGTGGTACTTTGATGGCATATTGTCATTGTGACACAACGGTGGCACAGATGAAAGTCAGACAAAATATCAAATCGGCATGCACTGCATCAAGCCAGGCACCGGCATGCATAAAGTCAAACACACCAAACTTACTGGCCACTTTATTAGGTACACCTAAGGAGGTCTTTAACATCTGGAGAGAGTTATCCTTTAGCATTCCCATAGTTGATATGCTGACAATGCTGATATGCTGAAGGTACCACAAAATGTGCACCGTTCCAAGCCCTAAGTTAAACATGACAGCATATATGTTTAATTCACGTATATTGGGCCACTTTTTGACAGTCATCTCATTGCATAAAACAAACAAACAAAATAAAAGGCCAAAAAAAGGTCCAATTCATCAGAATGCTTTTTAGGCCAAATGGTGCCCTATGCAGTAAGAACAACACTCAACAGTAAAGCATCTGAAATTGATAACTGTTAACACACACACTTTCTACTATTTAAATTAAGATGAGTGTCTAAATTAAGGGTCTGATGAGTGATGTAAAGGGTCAAGTATTTTCAGCAGCTGTTCAGCTGTATTTTAACAGGCTTCATTGGACAACTAAGGCGGAGAAGCCTAAATAAGCCCACAGCACAATTTTGGTTTCACTGGCTCCCACTGTACGTGACACTGACGTCCTCAATGGGAATATGTATCCAAAACTTTTATTTTTTTATTATCGCTCAACATAGGCAGAGTTATGCTGAACATGTGCCATGCACATAGTGGCTCATGTCCTTGTCTTCTCATCCCTGTACTCGCAAAACTTAAACAGCAGGAGGAGCTACTTTCCTATCAAAACGGGTACAGGCACTTGGTCATTTCCTTTTCTCAAGCAGAAGTTGTGTGGAACCACATTAAATAATCTTGAGATTGCATTTGAAAGTTTTCCTACCCAACGCATATCATGATAGGAAATAGGCCTACGACTGATGTTTTACTAGGTTATGCCATCTAATTTTTTTTTAAAGAATGTCAAAATTAGACAATACATTGCTGATAAGCTAAATGAACTTCTGAATGAATATTTCATTCAAAATTATTTTGATATTCACAAATTAAAGAGAAATGGGAAGTATTAAAATAATTATTTGTATTAGTTTAAGTATAACATTTTCAACCTAACACCCACCATAAACTCAACAGCACTTGAATTAAACAGTTTTTTTTTATGTCTGTGCACAATTTGTCGCCATTAAAGCTTGTTAACTCTTTTATGGAAATGAAAACCTAAATGTTGGCTTTTATATTCAAAAACTACAGTAGGTTATTTTAATGAAATCTGTAATGAAGTCAAGGTGACGAAACTTTAGAGCTTCTGATGTGATCGAAGCTTCAAACTTTGTTCAAATGTTGTTGGTTTTGTCCCTCTTAATACTAAACTGGCCCTAAACACCCACCTTTCACCTGTAATAGTCCTCATTACGGCCAGACTGAATTTACAGGTGTAGTCACCCTTTTAGAGGTGTAAACTTGCAAAACAGTTAATGGTGTCAATGCCATTTGGAACATAAAGGTAATGGTCATTAATTGATCCTTTTAAACTGTAAATAATAAATGCCGAGTAATCTAAAACAGACTTTCGTAAAAAATTATATAAAATAGAAACAATACAGTCAGTCAACTTCTATAAAATATCTATCTATCTATCTATCCGTCCATCCAGCCATCCATGCCAAATTTACTTCAAACCTTTTTACCTGTACCTATGATAGATATAGTTTTAATCCATGACATATTAAAAAAACAGAACAGTATTATTACTGCTTAAAGTGGTTCACTCAAAAATTATTTCATTAACTCACCCTTATGCCATCCCAGATGTGTATGACTTTCTTTCTTCAGCAGAACACAAATTAAGATTTTTAGAAGAATATTTTAGATCTGTAGATCCATACAATGCAAGTGAATTGTGGCCAGAACTTTGAAGGTCCAGAAAGCATTTAAAGGCAGCATAACAGTAATCCATACGACTCCAGTGGTTAAATCCATATCTTCAGAAGTGATATGATAAGTGTCTGTGAGAACTATTAATCTCCACTTTCATTTTTTTTATTTTTCTTCATTTGTTTTCGCATTCTTCGTGCAATCTACTTTTGGAGGAGAATTTATAGCAAAAAAAAAAAAAAAAAAGGACTTAAATATTGATCTGTTTCTCATCCACACCTATCATTTACAAGACACGGATTGAACCACTGGAATCTTATGGATTAGTTTTATGCTGCCTTTATGTGCTTTTTGGGGCTTCAAAATTTGGTCTCCATTCACCTGCATTGTATGGACCTTCAGAGCCAAGATTTTCTTCTAAAAATCTTCGTTTGTGTTCTGCTGAAGAAAGAAAGTCAGACACATCTGGGATGGCATAAGGGTGACTAAATGACGAGAGAATTTTCTTTTGAGGGGTAATATTAGGCCACTTTAAATAACTGCACAACTCAAAATACAAGCTTATGTATTGTTAAAGCTTGTATTTTGAGTTGCTTCATATATGATTCCTTTATATCTTTATGCAATAAGGTGTGCGTTTAGTCGTGTCCTTTCAAAGGAACACATTCAGTAAGGCATTTAAATGTACTTGTAAGATGACATTTCTTTCTCTAATCGGGATCAGTCCATCATAACGTTCCTCTTGATGCACGCTCACAAGTATTACACTGGCGCAGGAACAGAACTGTAGCTAAATCAAACTCAAAGACTCAGAAGTTTGATGATTCCGCAAAAGCGAATTCTGTTTTACTTTCATCCAAATAAAAATGTCCCAAAACAGAATAGACATTCAGACCCTAATGAAGGAATTCATCTGCTCTATGGGCAACTCCAGAGCGCAAGCCCACTTTCAGTGTACTGTAAGGTACAGGCACAATTATTTATTTATTTATGTATGTATGTATGTATTTATTATCGCCGTACATGCTCGCTTATTTCATCCACTAGTCGTTTTTTAAATATCGCAATTTGTGTCAACCTGACTTCCCTTGTTAAGGTGGACAATTACGTTACAAAAGCTTGCCGTTTCACTATTTCCTGATGTAAATGTAATATACAATATCTATTGAAATATACCAGTGTGCGTGCTGATATGTTTCCTCTGCTTCGTGGTGTTTTGGCGTGTTTTATATATGACATTTTAGCACCAGCGCTCCTGTGCTTATCACATGCTATAAGCTATAGAAGAAACGACCCAATACACAAAAACAGGGCCCACTTTTCCTATCTAAAAACTAATACCACGGTTGGTTTAACAAATAACTCTTTCTCTCCAGAGACTTTTGCATTATTAGGCATCTTTTTCCCCATCGTAGATCCCGAAGCCTATTTTGATTTATGCTGTAACATTTGATTGATAATCAATGAACAGTTAAAAACAACAAACAATTATTCTGGAGTAGGAAACGATTAGGCTGAATGTGGTAGATGTTGTAATACTGATAAACAGGAACTAACCTGTGAACAGATATTACAATAATGATTGATTATCGGGTACGCAATACTGCATATTAATGATTGCGCAACCAATTCATAGAGCTCAGTGGGGATGCATGAAGTCTCTTTCTTTAAAATCACATTTAAATGTATATTGGCAATTTAAAAATGTAATAATAACACTACTAGCTATTTGTCTGTTGCTATATTTTCCTCCTGAAAAATATGATCTATTTCGAACATTCATCCATCCATACTGGACATCATTCAATCAATCCCATTTATTTTCCTGATGTGTGGACCACTAAACGCAACTGTTGCCGCATTATAGTGTATAAAGGACATAAATCTGTATTCCATTATTAATAATCGCGCAGAATTTATGAACCAATTAATCGGAATTTATATCGACACAAGTAAAAGGTTTGCAGAATCATTCTCACAGCAAAGTACAGAAATAGTTTTACGAAATTGAATTTTGATTGGGAAAATCTTATACACTATAGCCTAAACTCTTCTTTGGTCTTTATACAATTTTAAAGCGTTTTTTAAACTACATTCCTAGAGGAATGGATTTTCAGTGAATTGACTAACCCCAAATATCATATCACTTTTAGAAAATACAACGAAAACTGAATTGATATTTTAATATGCTGTTTGTAATGAACGAACACACACACACACACACACACACACATATATATGATTCATTTGAACAAAGCAAGTGATTATGATTCCGCAATATTCTTGTCTATTTCTTTGAACTGTAACTTTATATTCATGATTGCAACTCATGACTTCCTTCAGCAATGTCTCTGGCATTGGACACGTTTCTGTGCATGCTCACATTTGGATGATTAATAGATCCCCCTCTTCGTCCAATATCGCATTTCAAAAGACCAAGTTACTGTACTAAACATGGTTCTATAATAATTACAAAGAATTTTCAAAGAAATGAACATGCTAAATCACTTTTGTCTTTGGCTAAATTAATCAGTTCACATGGCAATTTTTTTTTTTAGGCTGTCTTAAAACCTCTTTTCATGTTTTTACAGAGATTCTGTACAGTTCTGTAAATAGAACTGCTTATTTAGACAAACTCCACAGGAGAAAAGAGGATGACAGTGAGTCGAACCTCTTCAGCTTGATTTTTTTTAAGGCCTATGCCAACGGATAAATGGCAAAGACTATATTTATCACAAAAAAAAAAAAAAAAAAAAAAAAAAAAAGTGTCTTGTTCCCTCAGGTAATCTTTTAACAAGGGATCTTGTCGCTCATATGATTTCCCGAAGTATGCTACATACTGCAGTTCACTCCTCGATTGGGCATGTTTGATGATGAAATATCAGCGCATCATGACCCCCCACCGTCCGCTGCATCCATGATTAATGACATCGGCTGACTCTAAAGAACACAGAGAAGAGGAAATGACTGAGATCATTTCCGCATTCACTGTTCTCTTAATTTCAAGAAATTCTCTGAGCGTGCTTTTCAAGAAGAGACAAACTACTCTTAATGTACAAAGTCATTACTACGAGAGGGTCAGATGCATTCAGGATGAAAGGCTAATAAGCGCACGGCAATCGAGATGTGTATAATGAGTCAAAATAAACTTGACATCCCTCTCAGGCAATGTGTATTTACGTCGTAGCCTATGTGCAACCAGGTTTGAAGATTAGTCGAATTATTTGAACTTTTCTACGCGTTAACTGTGCAGTGTCTTTAACTTTTATTGAGCAATTTAGTTTTTTTTTTTACAACAATAATAGCAAACAATAACAATAATAAGCTAATATGTAATAATAATAATGATATGTATGTAAACTTAGGCCTATTATTGTTTTTTTTATTATTATTATTATTATTATTATTATTATTATTACTGGCATAAGCCTAATATTTAAAGCCACGTTTATATTTGTTGATCACATTTTGATTTTTTTAGCAATTATTATTTAGATGTATAGACTACGGATAATAAGAATTCTGCGCTCCATAATAGGATATGTTCCGGTCTTAATGATCTAATTATGATGGTTGAAAAGGCGGTTTGATGAATTTCTCTAGCGAGGAAAGATATTAATCCAGCTGTTTAAGGACCAGCTGTGAAGGATATTTATACGAATCTCTAAATCGCAGAACAACGAATCTAAATTTGTAATACTGTAAGCAGCTAAACGTGTTTATTTAGTCCGGCTATTTGATCAAACTGGGATGTGTCAAAAAGAATATACACGATTATTTGTATGAAAGTTATTTATGCAGTATTTCATATATAAAACAGATATCATCCTCGAAATACGGAAACACACATTAGAAACACGTAGACTTTGGCTATATAATTTATTACTAAGGATGCAGTCAGTTGCGTCATCCAGAGCTTACTTAAAACACATGACTTAATAAACTGGCTTGATGCAAATCATGTCATGTTTGTAATTTTAAGTCTTAAAAAGACACGGCATGGGATGTCATTAATAAACAATGTTACTCCACAATCAGTGCACCAATCTGACTGACCAGACACAAAAGGCAGAAAAAAATCAGCGTGATCTAGTGAGTAATGGATTTCATGTCACCTGTATGTAGACTGCGTACTCTTATTCGAGACACACAGCTTTATCCGCTATCTTCACGCATATACAGCCATGTTCTGTATGAGGTAGAACACATTTATTCAAGCTTACTGTGCCTAATAAATTAGCAACTCTACAACAGCTTACAAATAACAACTGCTGGCAGGAATTGTTCATTTTATGTTATTCTTATCATAAAATATAAATGCAATAAAATAAAAAAATAAACAGCTCTCAAACTGGTTAATAGTTTTTCTATTAGGCTCTTATACGCTATCAAGTATCCTATTCAAATGCCAGCTATCAGTTTATTTCTTATTCTAAAATAAAGCAAAATAAATTCTAAATAGTCTCTACCTACGTGCATGTTTAAATACAACTGAGTCATTTCTTATGCATCTACTCGTGTATTATTATCATTGCTATTATTACGAAAGAATACATATTTATATTTTTGATTTCTAATGTCTATTTCCAAAAGCTCATGATACCCTGCACACACTTAAGAGCGCAAATATCATGTGAATCTCTCCCACGACAAGGCTAAAAGTGACTGCCTTTCACATCAGCCTTCACACCTCATTAACACATTCCTTTCTCTATCTTTCAGTGGTCAGTTAGTGCGCTAAATTTATGCTCTGTCTCTTCAATAACAGCAAAAGACGCAAGAGAACTTTCAATCCCACTAACATACTATTCCTTCATTAACATACGCTTAAAGATATTCAGCTAATCCATAGAGAGGGTACTCTAGGTGTGCCTGAGGCATCGGCTCTTCGCCCTTTCTATATGCATCTCTAGAGACATTGGCACAGCATGCGATCAGTTTTAAATCATTTTCTTTCGAGGTCTCCGTCTCCATCATTCGGCTAGAAAGGGAGAGAAAAAAGCCATACAAGCATGCCAAATCCATGGTGTTTACTGTGAAAGAATTTAATCCAAAAGTAAGCGTTTTATTTGAGTATGCAAATGTTTTGAATCTCCCTGCATGCGTGGACTTTTTTAGGCACATTGGTAGGTGGTTTAAGGTAGGCCTATCTCAACGAATGGGAATCATTTTTGAGACTTTTCAGTGATACAGAAGAGCGGTGCCTCAACAATCAGACGGATGGAAAAATCCTGCCTTAGTGTAGGTAAATGCTTAGCAAAAATGTTATAGGAACACTATAAATGAATTTCTGTTTGGGACAACACTGCACGCGCACGAACCATGCACATGATCTAACGCTAATTCGGTTCTTTATACATCCACATTTTGTGAAGCGGATTGAGATAACTCTACGAGATCCGAACTAAGTAGAAAGTGAAGCATCCTGCACATTTTTGATAGAAATACTCTGAAAAGTAAAGCAAACGATGATAATGGAAAAAAGGAAACAATAATACAAATAACTTGCCAGTATCTTTGCAATGGCTATCAGTCTGTTCAAACAAGGATGAGCGTTCATACACATACATACATTAGAAAATACACACAGGAAAAAAAAAGAAAGAAACTTTATCAAATATGCATTGGCCTATATTTCTTTCAGACATACTGTAAGACCAATAATGCACAGCCCACATTTAGTGGCATACAGCAACCACAACATCTAACATACACCAGACTATTTTGTTTACACTTTACAAAAAATAAGTCATCTCAATTGCAAAGCAGACTTCATTGATCCATGTTTGGCTGTCATTGAATTATAGGCTAATCTAACAAAAGCATAGCCTATCTCATTCAATGGCCTCATAACTTCTGGACTGTCCACTAAATATGACGTATCTCGCACGAATAAATTCATTGTGGCAGAAAAGTTAACGTCTTATGACAGGTCATACACAATAACTTTTGGGATATGTAAAATAAATATCAACACTTGAGTGTTGCGGTATTTTGTAAAATATCAAAGCTTTATATCACCTTAAAATAACACTGGGACAGTTCCATAGGCCTTTTATTATTATTATTATTATTGTTATTATTATTATTATTTTCCCAGATCGAAAACATCAAGTGCAACCATGAGTTCTAGAACTTTACAGCAAAATAAAAATGCATCTGTAAATATATAGTTTATTATTATTATTATTATTATTATTATTATTATTATTATTACGTGAACTACTTAAAAAAAAAAAAAAAAAAAAAAATCAGAACCATTTCAAAATGCATTCTCAGGGCTCGTGATATAACAAAAATTAAATACCGATCAGCGATTTTCTCCCTGGACTAGTCGACGAAATAATTAGAAGTATGCTTATGAAACAAAATGACAATGCAATGTTGCAAAAAAACTTACCATTCTTAGATCTGGCTAAAAAGAAAAGCAACACTCGGGTAACCCTGTCCACTAGTTCAAAAGCGAGAGGGGAAGCTTAGGCCAGTGAGAACGCCTGTCATGTCAAACCTGTCAGCCAATGAAACATCAACATAGGAGAAACGCGCAGTTTGATTGGCTGACAGAATCTCGCCTTGGAGAGATGTGTGTAGGTCCAACCCATCATTTTCTGGGATTGAAATGTAAGCCTGTGCTCCCTGCCATCAGGAAACAGAAGGCGAATTTTCCTCTCTTGCAAGTAATCGGTATCGCAATAATCGCATCCGTCTCGGACGCTCAATTTTCATCCACATCGGCTTCGGCACAATAAAAACCTGCTAAACTGGACTCGGAACAGTTTAGAACAGGGCAACATTCTGAAGTTTCTTTTATCATCGGGAGGCTGAACGCAATGGGTAAGTTCTTCGATCCATATTTCATGCTTTTTCTCGTATAGGAATTGGCATGCATAGGCACTTTTGACAAAAACAAAAAAACAGAAACTGTTACAATACTTAGTCATGCATGTTTCAGATCTCGATTCAAACCGTCACATTGTCTGATGCTTTGATCGTCATTACGGGGGAATAGAAAAAGTTGCTATATAGGCTACTTTATTGGCGCTCTGAGAGTGGCACTTTGCCGCGAATAAGATTGATCTCTTCCAAAACTATTTAATGTGCAATTTCGTTTATCATGACCTATGTGTCAAAGAATGCATTACATTTTTGCGGAGTTTGTGGACTAAGGATGTTAAAAGTTTTTGTTCCCCTTATTGCATTGAACTGAACACAGACTTTGATTAAAAAACAAATATAAACAGACAAATCACAAGTTATCTTAAGGCATTGCCTGTCATGCGGACGAATGAAACATTTATCCATAACCTTAATGTGACGCATTTGATGGCCTAGTAAAAGCTGATGTTTTAATCGGTCTGTCTGTAATTATTATTATTTTTTTCTAAATATATCTACATCAGAGCCAGCCTTTGGGGAGGTGAACCAGCTAGGCGGTGTTTTTGTGAACGGAAGACCCCTGCCCAATGCCATCCGACTCAGGATAGTAGAGCTGGCCCAGCTGGGCATCAGGCCTTGCGACATCAGCAGGCAGCTCCGCGTTTCTCACGGCTGTGTAAGCAAGATTCTGGCCCGGTACAACGAGACCGGCTCGATACTTCCCGGCGCAATCGGCGGCAGCAAGCCAAGGGTCACGACCCCGACCGTAGTCAAGCACATTCGGACTTACAAGCAACGGGACCCTGGCATTTTCGCTTGGGAGATTCGAGACAGACTGCTCGCCGACGGTGTGTGTGATAAATTCAATCTGCCCTCTGTCAGCTCGATCAGTAGGATTCTCCGTAACAAGATCGGAAATCTGTCTCAACAGAACCAGTACGAGTCGACCAAACAGGGCCCTCATCACCAGCCACAACCCACCCTGCCATACAACCACCTGTACTCGTATCCTACTCCAATCGGAGCCACTGGGACTAAAGTACCAACTCCGCCTGGCATGCCCACTCTTCCTGGACACATGGCAATGCATAGGATATGGCCTTCCTCTCATTCTGTTACTGATATTCTGGGCATTCGGTCAATAACGGAGCAGCAAAGTAAGCACCGTCTCAGTTTTTGGTAATAGAAAGACACACGTGTTTGTGGGCATGCTGTTGGTCATGCGAAAAGGCACTGTTGGGTCTCAGGCCTATCAAAGTGTGTTTGAGATTGTGTGTATGTTTGTGTGAAACAAAGAAAATGAATGCAATAGAGGAAAAGTAATGGAAGGGCCAAATGGTATAGGCTATCAATATTAAGCTATTTCAAAAGTTCATAATGTTAGTTTGGACACTAGAATTTTGGACTAAACATTTGATTTATCATGTCTCAGCAGGTCAACAAGAGAAATAATAAAGCAAAAAGGAAACGATTTTTTTTAATTTTATTTATATATATATATTTTTTTTACAGCAGGTGGGATTCAGGGTTTTTTGCAGAAGCTCCACTAATTCAAACACTAATTTGCATTGAAACAGATGGTTTAAGGCTTTTAGTAATAATCGAGCAGGGGATGTGAAATATTTTGGAGAAGGAAGAGTATGAACAGCAGAGAATTTGGCATCAGGGAATTTGCACATGATGATGATGTCCTGCGAGTTTAGGCGAACAACATCGTGCGAGAATATACGAAATAGCCAACTCGTAAATTACGTACGACTTTTTATGAGATCGGGTTGTTTAACACCTTACAACACAATTTACTTGCAACTGAAGTAGGCCTTCACAGAAATGTTTTTGATGCAAAAAATCACTTGGAATTCACACCAAAATTTACAATTTAATAGCATTTTAGAACAAAAACATATGATTTCTCCCAAGCAATGGTGAAATCTGGTGAATATTAAATTCATCTCAGAAACTTTGCTCTATGGAAATGGATTTAAAAGACTAAAAGCAAAATCGGGTTGAAAGTCAGTTGCCCCTCCGTTCACTTTAAGTGTGCTCTGTACAGTAAAGCGTGAAGGCCGCAGCCGGTCCATATTTAACTGCAGTTCTTTGCCTTTTTTCAAAGGCTTTGTGGATAATAATGCTTCAAAACGCAGGGGAGGATACTGCATTTAAGAGGTTTTTATAAACCATTAACGCATTTCAAAATTATTAGCAGATGTTTACGGCAGCTTTTGAAAACCGAAATAAAGTATCATGTTGGCTCAGTTCAATAAGGTGTATTCTGCAACTATTTCACCATTCAAAAAGTGTTTTTTTTTTTTTTTTTTTTTTTTTTAAGTGCGCGCACACACACAATCTGCAAACACACTTTGAGGACGGTTTGACTGGCATAATGTGTGTCACTAACTTCTGGACAGTTTGTCATCATTTAGAGTCTAGTTACAACCAATAGGCCTCGTACAATTCGTATGCATTAGTCAAACTGTAAAGAATAAACTAAAACATGCCGGCGTTGTGGTGTATTCTTGCTTATTCGTTGTTAAAAAAATATAAAACAAAATAGATGGATTCCGCTGAAAAACGACTTTGTGGCCCTTACAACACCGGTGGGCTTGCTTTTCCAATTTCAAACTTTAGGAACCGTGTATAATATAATATCCATCATGCACAAAGGGGAAACGGTTAAAGTAAATCAAATTTGTCCTCAAAGGAAGACGCTTGGTAAATGTTCTTTATCATTAGCCTACACGAAGGCATCCATGATACTGTGAGCTTCATTTATAAACATGCGAACTTCATCATGATCTTAACCCTTGTGCGTCAATGTAAAAAAAGTTACTCAGAGGTCCTTAGAGGACAAAAATGTCCGCGTCAAAAAACTGCCATAATAATATTATATATTAATATTATGAGTTAATTTTTTTAACCAACAGCAGTCCTGACCATAACTACCAAATATTCCTTAATTTTCAGGATTTTAACCCTTTAAATGCCAGTTAGTTTCTATAATGCCACTGTTGTTTTTTATGAAAAAAAAAAAAAACATAAAATGAATTATTTTCCATATACTAATTGCTAAGGGGATTTTTGGGGATGATCACAGTCTGGGATATGACAATGATTAGCAGCAACACTGATTCTGATGCATTTTTATTTTTTGTGCAGTGTTAGACACAGGACCTTAGAGGACAAAAATGCCTGCATCAAATTTTATATATTAATATTATTTTCCACTTTCACTAAGATTTTTTAACCAACATCAGTCCTGATCATAACTACCAAATATTCATTCATTTCAGGATTTTAACCCTTTGAATGCCAGTTTGTTTACACAATGCCGCTGTTGTTGTTTTTTACACACACATTTCTCAATACACGCATGCAAAACACACTCTGACATCCACACCAACACACCCACACAATTTTAGCTGCATTATTTATTCAATTGGCCTGCAGTGCTCTATAATACAGCAAACAGAAAATATGAAAAAAGCATGTATTTACTCCATAGGCTAAACATGAGAAAAATGGCACCATATGAAGGAAAATATAAAAACTTTAAATTTTGAAGCCAAGGCTCCAGAATGAAAGCATAATATCATAGAATTCTTGATTTTATGCTTTAATGGCACTGGGAGCAAATATTGCAGTTTTAATGGGTTTCAATGGGGACATTTTTGTCCTGAAGGTCCTGAGTGTAACTATTTTGTGTACACAGTGTATTATAGATGTATTATAGGAACTGAGGTTGAAATATCAAAATTCCCCGCAAAATACACACCTTTGGCAAAATGTATGCCGTTGGCGTTAACACAGCCAAAATTATCGAAAAAACAAAAATGAAAAAGACAAAAATGTCCCCAAGGTCGCACAAGGGTTAACATACTTACCAAAAATGTGCCTAATCCGTTTTTACAATACATAATGCACACGTTGGGGTTATATCTAGACGTGCAACACCAGTATTGAGTGAGTCTGGTGAGTTTGAGATAGTTGGAAGTGCAGACGGCTTTACAGAATAAGTTCTTCTGCTGTGGCAGTCCTGTACCCCACGCTTGTCCTATCTGACTCCAGTCTTCCATGTCTCTGTTTTGCCCCCAGTTAGTGACAGTCCGTCCTTTCCCAGCGCCAAACTAGAAGAATGGAGCGCTAATAACAGGAGTAATTTTTCGCCAGGGAGTTCTACACTAGTCAATGGCGTGGATAAACCTCACTTAAAACCTGAAGCAAAATACACACAGGTAAAGAAGCCTCATATGTTATCAGTGAGAAAGAATCAAAACCAATTCTGGAAGCAGCAGAAATGTTTAAAAGAAAACCTGATTCAGCCAATTAGTTGTCATTGTCAGGAATAGAGGAAATCCATATTTTTGGCAATTCCATGTGTGTGTGTGTGTGTGTGTGTTGGACAAATTATGCCCGTACATGTTTCAATAAGTGTCTCTTTGGCGTGACCGGCAGGGCCTTGTGCAAAGAGTGTGAGCCACTGCGCTTAAACATTTTGCTTTCATTTTAAAGTGTAGGCTTCAACTTTAACATCACAAATTTCTCTATTTTTAATACGAACGACAACATTTACTTGGGTGCGTTTTCGCACAGAGCTGTTGATGTGATGCTGTGCCTCCCGGAGGCTTTTTTTTTTTTTTTTTTTTTTTTAAGAAGCAAAGGTTAGGTATATAAAACCCACGAATATAAATGTGTTTGCATATTTAAATATTTCTATTTAGTGAAAACAGAATTCTGCGAAATACAGAAGTACAATGTAATACATGTTTTGATCCTTATGCATCGTTTCACGTTAATAAACATCTAAACTATTTATATATTTTTGCTCGGGCTCTTTTCTGATAAGGAAACTTTTGTAAAAGCTCTAGCCGTATTGAACTATGACTTTACTTGTCATAAACTTTTTATTTTTTATTTTATATATATATATATATATATATATATATATATATATATATATATATATATATATGTGTGTGTGTGTGTGTGTGTGTTATGTATTTATATTTATAACATATTTATAACACATTTAATTTTCCGTCAGAAACATATGCAAAATGAGCATATACCACGAAGAAAAATTGAATCAACGAATTATATTTTTCATTATTACTATTATTAATTTTAATAATAATAAAACTTAAAAAAATAACTTTTATAAAACTTTAAAATAATAATAAAAAATATGCTTAATTGTTGTACAGCTAAGTTTTAAACTGTAGTTTACTTGAATATTTTGATTATGTGCTCATTAACTTATATATATATATACATGTTCTACTAAGTCTTAAAAACAGGATATATATATATATATATATGTACCTGTCCATTTGCAGCTTGAAGCTAAAACAATATTGAGACATTTTTCTTAAATCGTGGTTAGCCTATACATTTGTCTTAAACACGTAGATTATTAAATAATTTTAGTTGGCCCAGTCTATTATTTAACAGAACCCAGAACCTGCAGCTTTTTGGAAATCAGTACGAAGAAAGATCCATCAACCCCGAGGGCAAATCCTTATTATTTACTATGATTAATAATGAAAAAATGAACTCGAACTGAATTAGTATAAGGTTGATTACACTATTAAAGTCAAGATTACTTCAGAATACATTATGCTGATTTTAAGTTATATTTAAGTCAACTTTATGCTCTGCTTAAACAACTTTCCATCTCAAGTTGACCAAACTGAACATTTTAAGGAAGCACGAACACTTACAGTTTAAGTTGAACAGTGATTTGATAGAGACTATTATGAGCTTCATTATTAGATTGGCTCGTGGCTGGTTGTGCTACACTGACATGTGAAGACAAAAGTTCTCCTATTAGTCGAGAATCTCGTGTACAAGTGTTTGGTTTCTGGTGCGCGCGGTTGTGTTGCAGTTGAATGAGACTGGAGAGAGCTCGCGGATAACGCGCGTGCCATCCGGCTCACACGTTCAAATTATTTATCCGTGCGCTGCTGGGCAGCAACAAACACAATGACTAATCGTTTATTGTGCGGTCTAAGAGGTTTATGCATCGTGGAATACGATGGAATAAATCTTTATTACCAACGCTGAAACATTGCTTTGGCGTGTATTCTGCGTGTTCTGACTGAAAACGTAAAAATGAGTGCTTGAAACAGGTTGTCTAAGAAATGAAGATTGAAACCTTCAAAAAGATGATGAATAGCATTGACTGCTGAGTGTTTGAGTCTGTCATCTTGGATAAATGATCAGCTATCACGAGTCAGACTGCATTACGCAATTGCTAACTGAGGATAGCAAATAGACAAAGCCTCTGAGACAGAAAAAACGCAAATGTTTAATTAACAGCCAAGAGGAGTCATTGATAAATGCTTTGTAATTCACACGATTTTAATGAGCATAGGCCTACAACAATATTCCTTAAGAGAACTGCACTTTTACAGTGAATTCAGGTTGGTTAATACCGAAATAATCACTAAGTTATTGCATTATTGTTCCAGTCTCATTTCCAAGAACAACCTAAATTGATCCTGAGTTCATAAAATTATATATAGTTGACTGTACATGTGCTTAACCTCTGCGTTTTGTGAAGTTGAGCATAACGTTACAGAATAAAGCTAAGTGTAATATGTTTATTATTTGACACACGGACCATTAACATATACTATAGATAGAAAAGCGACTTCATCATTTAGAGATAAAGGGGGCTGACTGAAACATCAAGTTCACTTTCCATAAAGTAAAAATAAATAAATAAATAAATAAATAAATAAATAATATATATGTATATAATGTCGGAGGAAAACAAAAATAAAATGATCTGTTCATTATACAAACAGAGCATAAAATTTACGATTAAAGAATTCAATGTTGTGGCATAAATCAGACGATTTCTTCTAGATTTCGTAATATTTTCTGTTTTGTGACGAAAATAAGCTGTCATAACACTAGACTACTATTTTTTTATTTTTTCAGCTGCTCGGTGAAATTGTGCTGGTGTTATCAGGAAATATGAAGATTTATTTGAAAATAGTTTAGCAAGCATTTCATTCTACATTTAATGTAATAAAGAACAACAGAGCAGTAACTTTGGTGCTTCAGTTCAATACATTTCTTTTAATTTTATTTTTTATTTTTTTGTATATTGCATAAATAAGACACATAGGCTACTTTCTAATATGCGCAGGATTTTTGAAATTTTAGGTCAAGATAAAAAAATGTTGAGCTCGGTAAAAGACACACTGTTAACGGTCTGTAAAAGTAGCTACATCAGATAATGTGCATTTTGACGCCACAAAAATAAACTAATACTAAAAATAGCCGTCTAGACTGCCAGAATATTCATCGATAGGACTTTGTCACATTTTTAGCAAGTACCCGCTGGTAAATGTGTGAAGTATGGACAACTTCCCTTTAAATTATTTAAACTCTTCATCAGTCCTTCATCAGTGACCAAATAAGATGAAGGGACATCTGAATGCTTTTCTTTATTCCGGTATTATCCTTAAAAGTTTCATTTTTATCTCATTTGAGTTTTTTTATTAGCATTTTCTCTATGTTCTTTACTATGTATTTAATCAATTCAATTTTACTGAATAATACTTGTAAGCTATGTATCTGAGGGCTAGGGGTCAAACATGTCATAATGAGTGAATAAATCCTAAACTCTGAAACAAAAGGGATTTCATCTGTATAGTCAGAGACCACCATGCATCCAGGTGAATTCCTCCTTCTGAACTGACATTGACATTCAGCCAAAGAGTTACAGCATCCATGCGCATGCATTTCTCTTGATATTGCTTTTCCGTTTTTGACAAAATTGTTAATATCTGGTCCTTTTTTCCCTCGTTTACGACATCTCTGTTCACAGACTGTCCAAGAAAGTCCAGGTTTCCAGCTCCATCTTTTTTATATTTGTATTCTTGCCCGCTGCTCTCTTATCCTCACTATCAGGATAACTTTATCTCTTCGGCCACCTGTGTTTTATCTACTCAAGCACAAGTCTTACACACATTACTCTCTATTTTCAGATGCCGAATGGATTGCCCACAGTGAACAGTTATGTCACAGCTCCCAGCATCCATCCTTACCACCCTCCCACCCAAGTGTCACCCTACATGGGGTACAGCGGCACCACGTCGGCCTATGTGACCGGCCCCACATGGCAGCCGCCCAATGGCAGTGCTCTCTCTCCCCACAGCTGTGACATCACCGCCCCACTAGCCTTCAAGAGCATGGCTGCCATGCGAGACTCTTTCCATCCTGTAATGGCCTCTGCTCTGTGAGTTTTGAAGGAGCGTGTGGGGTCAAAGAGAGACAGCAAAAGAACAGAATGACAGAAAGAGAGAGATGGGGAAACACACGGCAATACGGACTTCAGACCGACTCTCTCTGGATGGACTAATGTTACTAATGTATGCCTTTACAATATTTATGAAAGACTTGTCAGACGAGCCATGTACCATTCTGAATGCCCGTGATCTCCTGCTCCGTATCAGCATCGCCCACTTGTCTGCACAGGAAAAAAAAAGAGATTAAGAGTGAGAAAATGCAAAAGCTATCCTCTCTGATCTGAACCAAGCAAAGGATTAAGTAGTAAAGAACGTCAGATGCTTTATGGTGTTCAGTACACTAGCCTGAGTTCAATGTTGGTGCTTCTCTCAGTGAATATATTGTTCTTGTATGTTTTCAAGAAAATGAGTCAAATATAAATGGTTGAATAAGCAATCTCATGTAAAACAACTGACCAGTTTGCATTTACTGTTTTTCAGGGTGTTATAAATTGCTAATGTCTAGATGTTCCGCTTTGTTTCTTTTTTTATTGTCGTTTTTTTTTTAATCACTTTTTTTTTTTGTCTTTTTGGATACCAGTTTCACTTCACTAATAATGTATGCCAGAGCTCTTGGGAAAAGTTATTACGTTTATTTATTAGACGGTAAGTTACGTTGAATGAAGTGCAATTGATACAGATATGGGGAGAAGAGGCAACATGTGGGACATTGATGCACATTCGGAAAACAGGAGCATTCATTCATGCAACATTAATTATCAGTGAAGCTGCACACTTCCAGACATTGCACAATGAAATTGAATGTATCTTATTAAAAGAGACATGTGTAAAAGCCTTGTTCAGTATAATTTTATTTTGTTTTAATTTTTACCCCATTTCTTTTTTTTTTTTTACCTTAAAGTGATCTAAATGTGGTCAGTGATAATTCCATTGCAGTCCTTGATGATACTATTAATACTATGAGTGCCTCTACTACTACTACAACTAAAATGAATAAACAACTGTATATAGATTATAAATGAAAAAAAAATAGATTTTAAAATATTGTATCTTTATAAAAAAATATTCTTTAACTAAATAATCTTACTGTAGCCCATATAATATTTTATATCCTTAACTATAGCTCATCAAAATTGTATTACTTTAAAGATAATGATTTGCTATAAACTGTAGTTATTAATTATGCAGAACAAACTGTTCAGTCAGTATCATTTCTATGCGATATAGAAATTACAGCAGTGTTCACTGTTGCTCTCGATTTTTTACTGAACGACATCATATCATCAACTTAAACGACCTTGGTCTTTTTCCCCCCGCAAAACTTGAATATTGCCAAAACTCCGATTATGGTTTTGAATCAAATGGTCTCTGGTTTTACAACAACTTAGAACTGGACAAACAATGTGTCTTTTCACTTCTTTATCAGACCTCTACACAAATGAATACTATTCATGAAGGATGGTAACAAAAATGTCCCTATTTATTTGCTTTTGATGAATTTGAAGAGAGCTCTATTTGATTTTCTTTAACTTGAATGCGTCTTGAATATACCAGGCTAGGAAAAATACACATTTACACAAACACGTGCATTGACATGAATGCGCACACACCATTGTAAGCCCTTTCACTCAGGTGTTTCATGAATGCAGACACATTCCTGGGGCCTTTTGCTTCTGAGCTTTGTCTAAAGCCAGAGTTGATGTGTAATGATAAGCTTAAGACAGAAAGAAAAATCTTATATCACTATGGACTGCAACTGCTTGAACACACACTGCCTCTTTTTGTTGGTGCACTAAAAGGGAAAAAAAAGGCAAAGACACCACATTGTCACCATTATGCAGTATTAAAAAGTGACTTATACTGAACAAAATGCCTTTTCATTCATTAACCCAACTATACAGAAACACACACCACCTTCACACACTCTCTGTCCCCCTAATGTTACGATATACGCAGTCCCCACATGTTGCAGTGCAAACAGTCCTGCTGGCACTGCTGTTGATTTGACTTGGAAAACACTTTCACCCCAACCCAGTGGTCACGGACCGTTGCTTTGGGATCGAGGTGCTCTTTTCAGCACATTTAAACCACCAAAAAAAGGCAGACACAAACCACCACATACAGAGTGCATTACATGTCACAGTCCACCCCTCAAACTCCGCAGACCCTATTCTACTCAAATGAAGAGCTTTGAATGCCATTTACCTATGCGCTGACAGCACTGATACGGACGTTGGCTTTACTGACATTACAGATGCATTTACTGGACACACATATCACAGCCATGCATTAATGCATTTAATACAGGGTCAACAGACGTAAACACACTTAGAAAACAAAGACAAACACACCAGCCTTTTTGAGAAATCTACACGGCCATGGTGCACTTCTGTTAGAAGATGTAGCATATGATTTGTTTGGCGAACGTGGTCTATGGTCCATCCCAGAAGCATATGTGTTTGTGGTAAATAGTATCTGTGCCCCCCCCCCAAAAAAGGCACAAAAAATACTGATTAATCTATTTTCACTTTGATCTTTGTGGAAAATGTTTAAAACAACATGGAAAAAGTATATTTTTTTTTTAAAGAGAGCACCGCACGCACGAAAAGTTATGACAGCAGGAAACATGACAAACACCTTAATCTTTCTTAAAGCCACCATTGAAACAGGGAGGAAAGTGAAAACACACTTGCTCACGCGCATACATCTGTTTAGAATTAATTCCTATGGAAAGTCAAGTCAAATGTCACATGGTTATCTTTAGCTGACTGTGTGCAATCAGGCTGAAGACAGGAGCGTGGAGCATGGTTACACTGCACAGGGACTGCGTGTGGACTGACCGAGGTGCTAGCTTGATTTTAAAGGGCAGCTGACCATAAGCAGACCGTTTTCCCTGGTGTATTAGGACAGTATGTTTTAAACACACAAAGTTAAGGTCTAACTGAATGTGGATCTGGCTGTTCGACACTATGCCGCTGGCTTGAAGGAATGTTCTGGGTTCAATACAAGTTAAGCTCAATCGATAGCATTTGTGGCATAATGTTGCTTACCACAAAAATGTATTTAGACTTGTCTGTTGTCTCTTAAACAAAAATCAAGCTTACAGTTAAGCACTTACAGTACAATGGAAGTGAATGGGGCCAGTTCATAAACTTTAAAACACACACTGTTTCATAAGGATATCCTCAACATATAAACATTACATTCTTTACATGATTTTAGTGTGATCAAATCAGGGATTTACTGATGTTATGACATTTACCAGATTACCAGTGTTATATCGTCATGACAACAAAGTTGTAATATTGGATATAACTTTACACAGGTAAGGTTAGTAAGTGATTTTATCACACTAAAATCATATTAAAACAAATAATGTTTACTTTTCGTGGCAATACGTTTGAAACTTTGTGTATTTGAATGTTTATATGTAGGCCCCATTCACTTCCATTGTAAGTGCAATCACTGTAACAGTGTAATTTTTACAATTAACAAGGGACAAGTCGAAATTATATTTTGTGGTAATCGACATTATGCTTCAAATGCTGTTGACTGAGCTTAAAATGTATTGGACCCGTAATATTCCTTTAACAAGTACCATAGGGGAAGCCCCAACATTTACATTCATAACAAAGAAAGGTCAAACACAAAAAAGGGAGAGAAAGGTTAAAAGATTGTATAACAAAAGACAATTCTTATTAATCAGATATAATGCTTCATGTGACTTGAAAGAGGACTTTTTAGTGGAAAACAATGAGTGCAGTCTGAAAATGTGTCTGGCGAAGCTTTTGAGAAACTTTAAAAGGCTGTTGAAAGGATTGACAGGGTACGACCAATCAAGAGTTAATGCAGAGGCTGAGAGGCTGAGGTGCTATGACAACCCAGACTGACATATGCACACTGGATTCCAGCATTAAACAGAGTGTCTGAGTCTCAGTCTCTGTGCATAACAAGATGGGTATAACAAACACCTTCGCTGTATCTTTTGAACAAAAACTAATGCGATTAGTAACTCATCTGTCACCTTTAATCAATGAAGTGAGATAAAACATGACCTTTAAAGAGAAAAAGGGACCATGCGAGGGGAAAAATGCACACTGGTCAGGGTGGAATGCAAAAGGTGATTGTCATATTGTTTAAAGTCATCCAACGGGTTGTCTTAAACCTCTGAGCAATAAAGAGCTGAAAGAATAGGTGAACAAAAGTTGAACACAGCACAGTGTTCATATTTTTATTATGAGATCATAGAGAGGCAGTCCTGACTGTTTATATTTTATTTGCATTTTTCAGTTTCATTATTTCAAGTTGTGCTGAGCTTTGTTGAATCACCCTGCAGAGTTTGGTACGGAGGGAGAAAAACAATTAACTTAAATAAAAATAAAAATCAGGTGACTCATCATCGGAAGTGATTAAAACCACAGAGATTCCACCTCCTTCTCAACTGCAATTTGTTATTATTAATAACAAAGAATTACAATCCAGTCCAGAATAACAAGTTACAACTCCCCAACATTATGATGATTTCAGTGTTGCAACATTTCAATAGTGATTTTACACTGAGAAAGTGTTATTTCTGAGGGCACCAAAACAATTCCATAAGTTCCTCAATTTATCATGGATTAGTAGCATTTATAAGTACATTACAAACATGATTAAATGTAAAATTTTGGGGTACTTATAATTGCTTTATTTTCTTATAATTGCTGTTTTACAGTTATTATTTTTTTCTTCACAAAACAATTTTGGATTCCCCAAATTAAGAGTAGATTTGAATGCCCATAATGTGATATATACACTGTAAATAAATAAAAGATAATTTGTACTTTTTTCAACATTACTTCGCCTGGTTATCTATTTTTTTTTTCTTCATTTATTAAATCTAATTACATACATCAAATAAAAAACAAATCATGAAAAAGACATTTCCAACACCTGTCATTTTCTTAACGTGACATCTTGATATAAATATAGTTGTCTCTGAATTTGAATTATCAACACTGCTAAAGCTATTGAGACATGAGACCTAAAGCTGTTTAGATTCAAGACCTTGAGAGGATGAGATATTGTAGTCTCACAATGGAAAGTCACGTATGAATATAAAAACATATCTGATAAAGTAACAGTCCCGAGATGGCCTTCTAAAGATACAGTAGACGCTTTTCTTCGGGCTCAGTGTAATTTTTGTGCTGCTTGATCAGAATTTTGTTTTTAAGTTCAAAACGACATGCTGAATCTATTTTGTACTCTATTATCTCTTTGGGTGTGGAGCACTGCAATGGTTAGTATTAAATATGCAGGCATGTGGACAGGTAACTCTCTCAGATATTTCTCAGTAGTTGTGTTCTGACACCTGTAAACAAAAAGTTGGAACATCAAACGGATTCAAGAAGGTGACTGTGCTGTTGCAATGTGACAACGGTGGGAAATCTAGTTAATTACAGGACATGTTTGAAGATGCAGATGAAAACTGAGGTTAAGCTAAGTGGAACCGAAAGTGATTGTTAAATGCAATAGTTGCATTAGTGATGATACAACCAGAGAAGGCTGTAGTACAGACCCCTGCGACATGGTTGGTGAAGAGGTGTCGATTTTCACCAGTTCTTTTGCAGCCAGCCAGATACATATTCATAAACCAGCAACATGACTGCGCCTCCTATATTCAGGAAGTAAATATGAGTCTTTCAGTCTACTGGCATGAATAACTGACATATGTGAATATAGGAAGGTTCTTTAATTATTTCATGTTACCTGGTCCAAGTCTCATAATCTTGGGAATCAGTCCTTTGTATAAGGCAAGATATCTGCAGAAAAAAAAAGATGGGCATTAGTTACATTTATAAGAACAAGTAGTAGTTTTAAAGGAATTGTTCTAAAGTTTGAATAAGCACAAGCACAAATGAGATATGAGAGCCATAAATAACGACTGAGTGTGAATGATAATGAATTTCAGTCTTTTCCTCACACAAAGCTATTGTATGGCTTCAGAAGACTTGGAATAACAAGTCGAGAGGACTAGAGTTCTTTTAAAATGCTATTTTGGAACTTGTTCACTGTATGCTTTTGTTGTATGAAAAAAGCAGCATGAACATTCTTCAAAACACTGGCGTAGACACAGGTGGGCCGGTGTCACCCATTGGGCATTCACCCAATTACTGTCTTAAGCCCCTGTTCCACCAAAAGCTTGCTGGACTCGAACCATGAAGTGCTAACGTCAGAAGTTGTTGGGCTGGATAATGTTGGCATCAAAACTTTCAAAACAACAGCAGCTCAAAAAACATTATAACAAAGCTATTTACACTGTAAACATCTGTTGTGGTGATGAGACGTGCATTCAGTTGATGGGCATCCTGCATCGTGCAGCGGCTCCAACCACTTTATTTTCTAATAAAATATTTGTAACAAATGTCAACCTGTTTATCAAAACCAGATTGAGTTGACATAAGATGCAGAATTAAATAACTTTGGATGTTAAAATGCTCTCAAAACTCCTAAAACTCTACAAACATTCACTTTATTTTTTAAGATAAAATAATGTTAATTCCAAACACATGTATGAACTGATTATGAATTTTATTATAACTGTTATTCATTGCATCAAAATCAGCTCATGACAGCATAAATAAGCTACTCTGAAATAAATTATTTAGAATGACAAAATATGTTCTCAAACAAATTTGTTCCTGTATGACTAAAATAAAATTATATTATTTCCAAATATCATATGCATGAATTTATTGCTATGAAATGTCATAACTTGGGGAAACAGTCAAAGGCGTAGATAGCTCCTATGGCAGCAGCATTATCTCTCCTCCACTTTAAAGTTGCAACGCTGTGACACGATCAGAGAAAAAAAGTAATTTTATTTACAGTAAACCACAGCGGAGACATACAGTAGATAAAAATGACAGAAATGGGTATTGTCACTGTCATTTTCATCCTTCAAAAGACACGCCAGCAAATTGTGCTGGGAAAAACTCAAAAAAACTGGTCCATTCTATGGAAAAAATTGTCCATTCAGTTTTTTACATTTTCAAAAATCGCCATAATTAATAAATAACTGTTCTCAGCCACAAGGCCTCCTAACATTCCATATGTTACGAATGTAAAATAAAAAATAAAAATGTCTGAATGTACTCAAAAATGAATATTGTTGATTGATCTTTTAATATTCTTAAAGAAGACAATGTTTAGAAGCTAAATAAAAAATTGTCTCCCCTGGAAACAATTAGCTAAACATTAAAAACGTAAAAAAAATAAAATGAAATAAATAAATAAATAAAATGTTTACAGATCTCATGCAATCAAAAACTTTATCTTGGCCCACCCACCCAAAAGTTTCTGGCTACGCTACTGCTTTAAAACATCTCATTTTGTGTTCTATAGAAGTCCTACTGGTTTGGAATGACATGAGGGTGAGTAAATGATTACAGAATAAAATTTTGGGGTGAACCTTTCCTTTAAGGTAGTGCTAAGTGATCTCTCTCTCTCTCTAGGTCGGACTGTCTATGATGCTGAAACAGGTATTGGCCACTAATAGCTGACCCTGTTGTGTACCTGCCCTAATGCATTCAAGCTGATTTCTGGCGGTCTCCCTGTCCCAGCCTCTGTCCTCTGCTTGTGCTGGTGTTAATAAGGCTTGAGCCACTTCCTCTCTGCCCCGCTGTCTGATTAGACTGACCCGCTGAGCGCCGTGCGCCTCGTTAGGACCAGCTTAACGACGTCTCCCATAGGGACCACTAATTAGCCAGGACTGTGTCGTGTTAGAGGGCCGGAGGGATGGGGTACCTCTCAGCACCCCTAAAACTAAAACAGCTTCAGTGTCTCTCGCTCTAACTCACATACACGCACACACACTCTATACCTTGCCCAAGATCAGGCCTGAATTCCTTGACTCTAATAAGGAACGAGTCGCGATTGCCTTTGTACAGAGTGAACGGGGCCAATCAAGACCATGAAGAGCAATAAAACTACTGATTCTCTTTCACAGCTTCCCCATGAGGCATGTCAAATCACAGAATGAAAGAGAAAGAGCGTGAGAGAGAGAGAGAGAGAGAGAGAGAGAGAGAGAGAGAGAGAGAGAGAGAGAGAGAGAGAGAATGTGGGCACTATTAGAGCCTCCGCTCTGAAACAAGCACTCACATAAGAATCAAAATGGTGTTTTCATATATTTTTATGTCCGAAACATCACTCTTATTGCATAAAACCTTGCTGAAATGCCACCTTGAGAAAAAAGTATTCTTTCTGTTATAATATGCTAAAACATTTCTAAAAAAAAAAAAAAAAAGAAGAAAAAAAAAATCATTAATGGACTCTTGTCACAGGCTGGTGATGCATTTCTGCCTTAAGTTAGCAGCGTAAATCCAGTGTAAATCAAACTTTTTTAGAATTAAATTTTTTATATTATTTAATTTAAATTTAGAAAAAATGTCTTAGTATTACTGTATATTATCCTGGGATTAACAACATAAAAAAAAAAAGTAAACACTGCTGCGAGGGGGTTTCAAATACAGCTGCTGAGGGAGTGACAGTAAATTTGGTATCTTTCTCTCTTCTGATTGCAGTAATCCACCAATTAAATTAAATCCAGAAATCAAATACTGCCCCTTAATAAATTTCTGACACTGGTATAAATGATCTATTTTAACAACTAACAGAAATGACCTACCCAAGGAAGCAATGTTCATGAGGAGTAGTGCATGAGCCAAATGTCAGTACTCTTTTGGGGGGTAAATATAATATATTTGGATAGTTAATGCATAGCATTTTTTAATCAACATCAATATTTTAGGTTAAAATGTTTATAAAGGGAAAGTGTATATTTTGGGTGCTTTGGTAACCATTAATTTTAAGTTTTTCACTATTTGCAATCTTCTTTTTTTTGTTGCCTTGATTTAAATAATCCTGCAGTGTGACACACACATTTAAAAAAAAAAAATTGTCCTCCCCTTTTCTCGCCGATTTGGCATGCCCAATTCCCAATGCGCTCTAGGTCCTTTTGGTGGCGTAGTGACTTGCCTCATTCCGGATGGCGGAGGATGAATCTCAGTTGCCTCCGCGTCTGAGACAGTCAATCCGCACATCTTATCACGTGGCTTGTTGAGCGCGTTACCGCGGAAACCTAGCGGGTGTGGAGGCTTTACGCTATACTCCGTGGCATCCAGGCACAACTAACCACGCGCCCCACTGAGAGCGAGAACCACATTATAGCGACCATGAGGAGGTTACCCCAACGTGACTCTACCCACCCTAGCAACCGGGCCAATTGGTTGCTTATGAGACCTGGCTGGAGTCACTCAGCACGCTGACAAACACATTTTTACAAATATTACATTGATTAATATGAGGTCATAAAAACTGCATACATAATCATTCTAAAATAATTCTAAAAGTTAAAGAATTTAAAATAGTTTTTTATGGAGTATTGCATGACACCGTAGTCAACTTCCCAAAAGTATTTCATTTTAACTACACATGTCCCATTCATCTGCATTCAACAAGACCAGACTCAATAATACAGTCTTTTAATTCCAGTAAATGTATCCAGATTCAGTATAAATTAACAATGAAGTTTATATAAATCTGGACAAACTGACACAAACTACATTAAAGTGAGCTAGTTCTTAAATTTGTCTCATTCCTGCATGAATTGCAGCTAATAGTCAGGAACAAAAAGACTATATAATCACACAGACATTTAGAAGGTGCTAAAATTAGTTGGTTGTCAAAACCTGCCCTCTTGTCCCCCATGGGCAGAGGATAAACATAAAATGTTGTGTAATATTTCTTGTAGGTGAACCTCGTAGCAGTTCTGGTTGGTTTAATGCCTCTTGTCAGGTCTAATTTTGACACCTGTAGTTGTTATTGGATGGTGTGAACTCAGGCCTTACCCCTCCTCACGGTACACAAGGCCCATGGTCTGAAAGCAGCTGCAGTACTTGATCTCCCCTGGAACCGGCTGAGGACCCTGGATACGACTTTTAGCTACATCAAAAGGAATGTTCACACAGGACGAGACTGTTCCTGACACCAAACCGATAGCAAACTTCCTCATGAACTCCAGTCTAGGGTCCTGGCATAAGGAAAGAGAGCTACATTGAAAGAAGCAGATTTTAAAGACAGAGAGAGAGCGAGAGAGAGAGAGCTTTGCTGTAACTTGAGAACTATGTTGTGTTTGTTTATAGGACAAGTAATGGTGATCAACCCACAAATTTCTTGTATTTGACAAATGCACAAACAATGCTCTGCTTCAATACTTGCTAAATACTTAATGATGAAGTGTATAATTTCTGGATTACTTGCATCACCAAACAGAAATGAAAAATAATGTCTTCATCCACCACTAGCCAGAGAAACAGTCCCACCCCAATCTGATGGCACTGCATGAGCAAATGTTGCTGTATTGGCTGATCTGGATACTCAAACAAACTAAAGTACTGGCATCTGCATATTAAGCTGGGGTAGGAGAAAGTATTTAAACATTGAAAGAATAACATCACCTTTAACCTTAAAGACAAGTAAAATACAATAACTGTTTGATGACAGTTTTACAGGAAGAGCCATAATATTCAAAAATCGGAGATAACAGACTTGTTGATATGAAAACGCAAATTAATGAACATGGAGACAACGTAAAGCTGGTGAATAATAAGCTAATAAGGACAGATATGAAAATTGAGGTGGAGAAAGAGATAGTAATAGAGAGAGGGAGAGTAAAATTGTGAGCAATCATGTTAGCCTATATAGAAAACACATATGGAACACTTGAACCTGATTATTATATTTTGTACCTGAAATGCTTCAATATATTAGATGAAAAATGAACATGCAAAATTCATAAAAGTTTCCAAGTTTCTGGGATAAAAGCGCAGATCATTTTATGGTAGTGGGGTGCAGATAAGCGTTTCATGAGAAGAGCGAGGCTCAACAATTGGCTGAACTGGGTCACGTGACCAAGGGCAAATTTTGGGAGGGGATTTATAAACAGAGTTTATGTAGGTAGACTGGGAGGCATATGGGGACAATTTAGGTAATTGGGCTGTGACTCGACACTGGCATATTACTGTACCAAAAGAAGCCCAAACCAGTGCAGCTCTGACATCTAATTGGCCAGGATATTTTTTTACAAATGACAGCAACCCCACTGAAAGCAGCGGACACCCTGAACGACATGCTACATCAACAGCTAGACCTAAATGGTGCAGTACAGGGGAGGAGCATTGCTTTGCACAAACAGCGCTCTGGCTGATGTATACTTTCCACACTAAACACTCCCTTCAATACCACTACATTTGAAGCACACTTCTTCCCCTACCCTCATAAAGAGAAAGGAAATGTCAGTTTTAAAGCAAATTCTCCTTATTTCTTCTGTTAAATGGCTATTAAATGGTTTCAAAACCCTGAAGGAGAACAATTGGTCATCAAGATGAATCAAAGTGGAGCTTAATCCCTGCAGAATGACCAGCTGCTTTGAAAACATTGAGAAAAATGAGATGCTCCATCTAAAACCTCAAAGTCCAGCTCTGCTCTGCCAGACACTTTTCTCTTTTTTTTGTAACGGACAGTCAAATCAGGCTTGGTCAACTCAGCTCTTTCACATGATTGAGCACTGGAGGCTTCTAGCTTCTCAGCCAATGACAATCTTAGCACCAGATGAAGAAGGAATACCAATCCTCAAGTAAGACTTTAACTGTAACCCCCCCCCCCAACAAATACCTCAGTCTGCTTCCAATTAGTTCATTTGAGTTAATCTAATGCTCCAGTTTATACATGTGGAGCAGGCGTATGGTAACATTTCCATTAAACAAAATTAACTTTTGTTTGGGAGTTGAGCCCTGCCGGATGTGTAATTTGAACCTTTGAGGATGTGATGGAGAGAAAACAGCGAAGGTATTAGTGAGGTTTATCTTAGCACCTCCTCTCCTTCTCCTCCCTCCCTCTCTCTGGTAATGTGCATAGCTGATCCCCTACATTAATTTGCAATGTTACATGTTCACTCATCACTCAGTGGATACGTATTAAACATAAAACTCTGGATTTCATATTAGGTTGAGACTTAGGCTACCTCCTAATTGAAAAGGGTTTACAATAACTTTATAAGGTGGACATCACTGCCAATAGCAGAATGGTATATGTTCTGTTTATATCTCATAATTGCAGTAGGTGTTGTACCATGAAATTTGCACATTCCATGGTATGCAACTTGCATAAGGGCCTGTATGAATCATATCCAAGGATTATAAGATTGTATGTGAAGGAAAATTTTGCTTGAATGTTCAAATGAAACATTCACTCATTAATACAACATTTCTGTTAATATATTGTTCAGCCAAAACATCTAAATCATCTAAAACACTGCAACTACAAAACTATGAGAATGTGCAATATGATAGACAGGCAGAATGTGTCTTTTTTTTTGTTGCTGTTTACAGAGTCTAGAGCTATCACAGAGACTGGTGAGATAGCTACGGACACTTATTTCATTAATATCTTTCAGGGAGTAGTCAAATGTTTTGCATACCTTTCCAGGGAAAAATCACTTACAGCACCTTTAATACAGCATAAACACTGGTTGGAAGGGCGGAACATTTGCGATGTGCCGATGTGTCCACTCGGAGTCATTACACTGATGCACACACCACAAACACACACAGCAGTGATTCAGTGTCGGTGATAAAGTGATGGGGAAAGGAGCTCTTAATGCTATTTGTTGTACAAAACAAGTCTAGATGGAACTTGTGATGGAAATCAAGTATTTTTTCAGCCTAAGCAAGGCACATTTTAATTACCACAGAAGCACGCCAAGTCTTAACTATCACCAAAACGCAGAATGAGAAGTTTTTTCTGCAAGCGCTTTTCATGTGGATTTCAAAGCTGCGCTTGATGCTGGTGTTAACGCCCTGACTTGAATCATGAACACATAACAAAGTGGATAGCCACAGTCTGCTGGCTTATTAATATTGTGGAAAATGAGAGTTTCAGAGATTTAATGCCCATTGCAATGAATATGCAACCTATGTGGGGACTAGTTCTTTTAATTAGTCAAACTCCCACTTAGACTTTGGGAAATATTTAATGTTACTTGAATTGGTGCTATTTTAGTGCATTTCTATCTTTATACTGTCTTTGTTTGGAAAATGTTTTTAAAGCATTATATTGTTACACACTGTTTTGTTTTCTTTCCTAAGAAGGAAATAAAGGCATTTTGAAAGAAAAAGAAGTATATTAAGAGTCAAATTTCAGCACTTTCATAATATACAATTAATTACGATTAACTACAAAACATTATGCGATTAATCGCGATTAAAACATTTAATCGACCGACAGCACTAATATTGACACATTTTAGATACAAAATATAATAATCTTTAATTTTAATTGATCTGTTCCATATGTGTTTCTTTAAGACTGCACAGGATGAATGGCATCCCCTAAAATGTTATCAGAAATGCAGCAATGACATTTAATATATGTAAAATGTTTCTATATTATTTCAGCATTTTAGTAAATAAAAGTGTAAAGAATCACACATTACTATCACACTATTCATTCAAGTTATGTAATCCACATTTTTTCTACATGAATAAGTCAGAGGAAACATGGCCCATAGAGCAATATTGAATTTGTGCTTCAATGGGAGTCTATGGGAGCTTCATGAGCGCTATTTGCGTTGCACTGGAAACTATCTGATTATTTATTGGTCATTGGGCTTTCAATCAATCTACTTTTTGCCTAACTGGCCATTTTAATTATTGCAAAAACAGTTGGTCAATTATTCTTGTTATGTGTTTCCACTATTTGAGTAATAGCTTTTGGGAGCAACATTGTTGAAACACACACAAAAAAGATTTCAGTATCATTGAGTGACCTGTGCTTCCCCACTCTTGAAAAGCACCAGCCGCCACTGACATGATCATGTATCTGCCCCTGTTTACCTGACTAGCAGGTATGGCATCTTTAACATTGAAGTAGAAACCAAAGTAGATCATGTTGAAGATGCCATGCCGTCCCAGGGTGGAGGTGAGGCCCTTATTAAGCCCACGGAGCCCAAAGCCGTCTGCATTTATAATAGCGCGAGCCTGCGCAAACGTAGAGGGTTGCTGCATGGGGGAAAAGAGAAAAAGCTCCAACTTGAGGAACCACAAAATGAACAAAGACACGTGACATCAAAAAGGAAAAAAAAAGATTGCAATATCAGGACATAACTAAACGGCTGCAGCGTCTTACCACTTTGAATGAATCCCTGTTGGCTTGTAGGCTCACTTTCACTACTTCAAATGGATTTACAACCAGTGCCTCGGTTAGCCCTGACCCCAGGCCAGCCACAGAAAGAGCCTAGCAGATTGTGGCAGACAGAATTACATTACAAGAGAACGTGATATCACATGGCAAACGAGAAAGACAGAAAGACAAGTTAAAACAATAGACAAAGACAATAAAGTAAGCCACTTCATGTCTAATTCATAACAGACTTTGTTTCTTAGATGAGCAGTTGATGCTAAAAGTATGTCACAGAAAATACCATAACTCAGCATGAACAATGCTACTGTGACACTTAGCCTTTTAGAAACATGTTTGTCCAGACAGAGAGCTTGACTTTAACCCACAAATGAATGAAACAGCCACTGTCAATCATTTGTAGAGTGCAGAAAGGAAATGCAGACAGGACTGAAAGATGAATGAACCGGCTCAAAGAAAATGACTGGGACAAAGATGAATTACTTCATATGTTGCAATAACAACTCTACTGTATGACGGGGCAACATGGCAAGCCGAACAGACTTTAAAATCAAGTGCAGGATATACATTTTAGATATAAACAATTAAATTGTTTCTAGTTAAAATGGCGATTCTTTATATCAGGAATGGAAATGCTGCTAGTGAAAGTGCACATTTTGATATCAGTAATTATATTTGTGCTAGCAAATGTGTTAATTCTTGGTATAAAAATGACAATTACTTGCGTAAAGACACATTCTTGATATAAAAAATGGAACTTCATCTAGTTAAATAAAAATCTCGATGCATTTTCACTATTAGAATTTCACAATTATCTTTCACTCCTATTCAAAACGCAATTAGAGATATCTATAATAAATGTCTTCCAAGTTGAAATTTCCTTTTTACACTGTATCAGCAATGCACTTCATACTAGTAAAAATAATCATTTTTATATCAATAATTACATTGTTACTAGTGCAAATGTCCTTTCCTTTTATCAACAATTAAATTGCAACTAGCAAAAATGCTCATTTTTCATATCTGTAATTTGGTTTTAACTAGTACAAATGTTAATTTCTGGTATCTGTAATGTGATTGTAACTAGTAAGAAGGCCTTTTAAGATATCCGTAATTACATTCAAATTCATTGATATCTGAAATCTATTTCCAGATATCTGAAATACCAAAACTAACGTTAAAATACATTGAAAATATACTGAAAAAAAATGGGATGGTTTAAATTAAATTGTGGACATTGGTTCCACACAATGAAAATGAGTTTCTTTGATATTAAACTAAAATGTAGGATCTACTCAAATACTTTGTGTAGCGAAAATCTAAATGAACTGATTTAACCTAGCTTAACTTAAATTTGATCTGTTCAAATAACATTGAACCTTGCAGCTTCATGCTAGCTATCAATAAACACTTATTTTTTTGAGTGCATAATTTATTTAGTACTAGTTGGAATTCCAAATATACATATCAGCTATGTACTATTTCTCAGTAAAAATGATAATTTTTGGCATCAATAATTACATTATTAGTAGTACAAATGTAAATTTCCAACATCAACAATTGAATTAAAACTAGTAAAGCAAATGCAAATTGCATATATTGTTTTTTTTACTGTAACAAGTATGGTGCTCCTGAGAGTTTACAGATTCCCAATCAGTCATTATACTGATGATCCCTCAGTATTTGCTTCATGAGAAAAGCAATGCACACTGATCTTTCAGGGGTACTGTACCCAACCTTGATCTAACCATTAGCTTAACTCCTCTCCACAATGGTAACCTCCAAAAAAAATTCAACATAACAGAAACTCCTCTAAATCCCAACATAACAGAAAATGAAACACTAACAAGCTTCCGACTTGTATAATTTTGTGTAGAAATACATTAAAATAACATTTAATTTTAAAATTTACTCTCCAAATCCAGTCCCATGTAAAGCATGCTGGTAACTGGATTTCCCCTGCCCAGTTCTGCAATACACTGACGCAACAAATATTTTTCACATAGTCCCAACACAATTTGATTAACTGAACAGATGGATTGTACACAATGAAATTAAGTTGAAATCAAATGCTAAAGAATTGTGTTGCATTAGTTCATTTTAAATAAGTTAACTGAGCAAGTAGAAAAATCCTGTTGAGTTAACACCATCCGTTAGAAGACTGAATCCATTTGAACATTTCATAGCAATGTGATCATATTACTTTTTGATGACTGTGTTGAATATCACTTAGACTTTCTGCAATCTAATTATGTTGTCATCTCAAACATATATTAATTAAGCTGATTTCAAATGTACTGGTTTAGTGTTTTCAATAGAGCTGCTTTCCTTTTTTCAGTGCAGATATATATAAAAAAAAAATAAAAAAAAGCATTTTCCCTAGTTGCAATTCAATTGTTGATGTCTGAAATTGACATTTGTACTACTAACAATGTAATTACTGATACCAAATATGATCATTTTTACTGATAAATAGTACACAGCTGATATGTATATTTTGAATTCCAACTAGTACGAAATTAATTATAAAAAAAATGATAAATGTTTGCAGGTTGTTCAGTTTACTTAATTAGAATGAACTAAAGCAACACAATTCTAGAAAATTTTGCCACAACTTGATTTCATTGCATTCTATCCAATTAAATGAGTAAAATGTAAGTTTATTTAATCCATTTGAGTTTGGACTACATAAATACTTTTGTAGCACTGATGAAACTGGGCAGGGGATTTCCATTTCCTAGCATGCTTTGCATGGGACTGGATGGGGTGAACAAATGTTGAAATTAAGTGTAATTTTGAATAGGAGGAGATTTGTTAATGTTTATGGAGATAACCATTGTTTTGAAGAATGGCGTTTGTGCTAGGTTGAGGATGGACTTTCACTTTCATGTGATGATTGATTCAAGTGCTGTTTAGATCTATAAGCAGTTGCTTTTAAATTGACAGTGCAACAGTTTCACTGTCCTTATACTTGCTCACCTGGCATATACTAATGATTAATAAAATAAATTAAGTTGGACCAACATAAGAAAATTAATTAAATAAAACATTAGTAAATTTAGTTTGTTGAACCTAATAAAGTTTAGTTAAAACTACTATAGTACATTGATTTGACCTCATCCAACTAAATTACATTGGCTGAATAAAACTGACTTAATTTAAATGAAATTAAATTGCTTGTAAAAAGAAATTCTCAAATTCAATTAAGGGTACTGACTTCATTTTTTTCTGTCATTGTGTTTTGAATAAAAGTGAATGACAGATCATTGTGAAATTCTACTAGTGAAAAGTTTAACAAGATTTTTTTTATATATCAAGAATGTTTATTTCTGCAAGAATGAATAGTGCAAATGTAATTACTCATATAAAAAATGAGCACATTCATTGCAGATATCAAGAATTAGCATTTTAACTAGTCAAAATGTAATTGTTGATATTGATAATTCATAACCTCCACATAATTAAAAGTCTTTTCAGTTTGTCATAGGGGCTAATGCTTTCCAATTTTCATACAAACCAAAAAAGGAGCCTCATTTGGTTCAAACAGGCAAACTGTTTGGTAGAATTTTATCTTATGATTTGTGTCGCCCATTTCAAACACTTGACCTATATGTCAGCAGGCTTCAGGCCTACTTGAATGGTGACAGAGGAGATCTTCGAGTGTGTTTGCATTAGGTGAGCTGGGGATAGTACACACACACCCTCGATTAATACCTCTAAAATGTGTGTGTTAGTTGACTGCACTCGCAAATAATGTATTTTTGTGTGTGTCTGGGGCTGTTTGTATACGCGAAGCCATGTATACATACATGTGCATACAGTGGAAGAACGTGTGTGAGCCTCATTTCTTATTTTTAGGAATCCCTGAATTTCCCCTGCTTGTCAGAAAACAGACATCGCTTTAAACAGGCCTGCAGCGTGTTTACAAAGCCAGCCATCCACTCTTTCATTTTTTATTTGTGCTATTACTGTACACGTCTTCATTAATCATTCTGAGGCATTTCAGCTGGGGGGAGAGAAGGGGGTGGGGCAACAGCTCAAATATGCTCCTAAACTCATTTACGCCTGTTTAGACCATCTTACTTAATTTCCCTGCCTCACACACTCCATATATCACACTCCATAAAGTGCCCGCAGGCTCTGTAAAAATTGATGTCTCTAGTTAGAGTGGGTGGAGACAGGAGTGATTGATAAGGCAGGTGAATATTTTGCCTCTTCTGGCTGCACAAAGAGGCTCTGGATGTGAGATGTACTGCAGGGCTGAGCCGTTGGGCAAGGGACATCCGTCAAGACTGCCAACATACTGATAGACCTCTGTCAAAGTAATGGGCTATCTCTCACATGCCTCACCAAGCAGCATTCATCTCGATTACACCTCATTCCCGTTGCCAGTATGCAATGTAATGAGGAGAGTGCTGCGCTTGACTGTGAATGTGATTGTGTGTATAGTATCAGTGACCGTGTGTGTGTATCTAGCATGTATCAGATGACTTACCATTCCTGGCAATAATGGAGTAAAACTCAAGAGCTTCTTGTACTGCTCAAATGTGAAAAACTGCAGAAAAGATTAGGACAGGGTGTCAGTATTAGGAAGTGCTTTCAGACCTGATACACACACACGCACACACACGAGCATGCATGCACGCATGCACGCACGCACACACACACACACACACACACACACACACACACACACACACACACACACACACACACACAAGCTGAATGCTCACACCCTAAGCAAACACAGCTCAACTGTTGTAAATGAGGACACTACGCAAATATAAATACTACTGGTAAGATGCCATATCACCCTTTACTAATGTAAAGCTCTGCTCAAGCTTGACAGATATTAGATAACCATCCAGTAAGACTGATGGAGGCCAAGGCCTATAGAATACACAAAGCCTGTTTAGTAAGTTTGGATTAAAAGACGTGGAGCATTCAAGAAGACTCACGGATCTCGTTTATCATCAATGTTAAGGCAAACCGTTAAAGCATGTTGAGTCTTTCGAATAATCTAATTAAACCCCTTCCACATGTTTTTTGGATTAGGCAAAATTAGAAAGTGAGACATTATTTATGCTCAGCGTCTCCTCTCAGACACCTATGCTGAGTTGCCCGTAAACCAACGGTCTAAAGCCAGATACAGTCAGAGCTCATCTGAACTTAAGACTGTATATATGTACTGTTTATACATAATACTAAAGAGCGGCCGGTAGCAATCTCTGGCCATGTAGGTCAATATTGGGAGCTCTCAACAGCAAACACATGTGGCATGACGACAAACACAGAGAGGGGATGAGTGTTTTTGATCCTGCTGGCCAGGGCCGTTGTGTTGAGGACATACATACGTGGTCTGTGTGTGTGTTTACACTCGGCAGGCCAGGTTGCAAAGATCAGAGCATGTATGGTTTAAGTGAGGAGTTCGAACTTGGAGTCAAATGTGGTTCCTGTTACCTTCACTGCTCTCTTTGGAGTCTCGGCCAAAATGGGGGGAAGGATTCCTTTGTAGAAGCCATACAATCTGTTGAGGGAAAGCGATCAGTCATCGGATCTGAGCCACGTGATAATGAACAAAGATTTCAAGGACAAGCAACACATCTGAACATCTGAATGCCCAATCATGTATTGATGATCATTTACAGAGCTCAACAAAACAGCCATCTATCATTTTGACTTAATTTTGTGCACCAAAGAAACAAAAACTTGTTTGCATTTCACTGCAAGTTACATTCAAGAATAAATGTTTAGCAAGGCAATCTGCAAGCTAGGCCACAGGCTGAATGGGTGGGTTGCAAAAATAAGGATTAAATTAATCAGAGTTTAGAGCTTATTTAGGATTTGTTGATCTAGGTTATTTTAATTTGAGTTGGGTTGCACCACTTAATGTTGAACAGTGCTAAACAAATCAGTGAATAAAACTTATGGAACTTGATTATAAACTTCACCTACAATTAGTTTTGATTGTCCATGGGAATTCACAGTGCAAAAAAAAAAAAAGCAATAATGTTACTCTTTCACTTCCTTTTTGAGTGACAACCAGAAATGGCCTGGAATATAAGTGGCTTGTACAAGTAAAGGAATTTAAAAATGTAAATTTTCAACTGTCATTATTATCTGCTACTGAGACAGATTGTTGGCATAACAGGTTGACCAAGTAGGATGAGAAAATCTTGCAGCAGCGTGTATGCAGTTTGATTTTCACAAGCAATGATTAACAAATATTTGCTACATCAATTAATGAAATATGGAAGAATAATCTAAGGTAAATGGACATATAATGGATATTGCCATGTTAAATTAGGTCCATTTTCTTTTATTATAAATACTTCTTCTTGAAATTGATCATAAACTCAACAGGTTTGATCTAGTTCCTTATTTAATCTTTTTACTAGGACAATTAAATAAATGCTGCCACCAGCTGCAAGTTTAAAGTTAATCCCAAATTAAAATGTAAATCTGAATTTGAAATATTGGAACAACAAAATTAATGGTAAACTAGGTTTAATGTGAAATTAAAACCAGGATTAAAATGACAGTTAAAATGTTACCCTGGTTAATTTTAAACAAGGTTTAACATTTGATGCAATTGAGTTATTAGATACAACCTGGATAATCTAAGTTTAAAGGAGTAGTTCACTCAAAAATGAAAAATCTGTAATAATTTACTCTCATGTCGTTCCAAACCAACATAGCTTGGTTTTTTATATGGAACACAAAAGCAAAGTTTTAAGGAATTTCACACTCCATCTTTTCAATACAATGGTAGTGGACAGGGTCTCATTTTACATCTTAACAAAGACCCAAATGTATCATCAAAGCAGTTCAAGCAACTCATGCATCATATTCCAAGTCTTCTGAAACCATAAGATGGTTTTGGTGAGAAGTCATTTTTTTTTAGCAAAAACTTTGACATCTGTTGCACGTTCATGAGCGCAATGATAGAAGCTTGTTTACAGTGGCTCATGTTCAAGTACAAACTTGCACTGTTTTTAGCACTATACAGCACAAGTTCTCAAATAAGAACACAAGCCACTGTGAAATGGCTGAGACCAGAGAAAGCTTAATCCTTACTGGTGCAACCCACCTTGGGTATCAAAGTGGCTTAAGTAAATTACCAAGTGTCTTGAGTATATTACTTAGACATGACATGTTTGCAACCATTCCACTTCTTAATCAGTGAAGCCATACACAGGAACATTGAATCCTGCTTTTGTTGTGCCAGTTCTATGGAAATCCACCCCCTTCATCATACACTGAGCTCAAAACAGCTTCAGTTGCGCTGCACTATTGTTTCAAGGGTACCGTTTCTAAACTAAAACAGGTTGAACTGGTCCAAAAACACAAACAAGCACTTATATATGAAAAACAAAAGCTTTCAATGAAAAGAGCTACATTTTAAGGTTTTATTTGTCTAAAAAGTTTGAGACAATCAAAACATCTCTTGGCATTTCTGCCAAAACGGCAAGATTCTTCAGCTGCTACCATGCAATTAAGAATGAGTTCGCTGGAAAACGGAGCTGTGATGACAGAATCCTTTCAAAGAAAATAGCTTCAAGGGATACTAATCAAAATATAGAGCGTAAGTCGGAATTGCAAATAGACATGCAGTAACCCTTTTCATTGCTATGATAAGCAAATAAACCACACTTTTCAATTCATTATCGCCAACATCTTTTCTCATTTGAATATACATAGAAAGCTAAAATAAGTTTCGCCTGAATTAATCTAGATATTATTATATATAATATCATGGCAACTTGCATATCTGTCGCTGATACGGTTTCAACAGTGTAACGGCAAAAACTGTACATCAAACTTTTGATGAGTGGTTCTTTAGACAAAACATTGTGTGATAGTTTAATTTTTCATTTCAAATATCAGAGAGGACGTCATAGACGTTCACGGCCTGCTGAAGCAAACATCAAAATAAGTCTCCAGTCTGAATGCTTCAGCACACTCACACCACCCTCAAATGCAGACATGTGCACTCTGAAAATCAGACATTGTTTGGAGAGCACACGATACTTTACTGAAGCTGAAACCCGACTCTGTTTTGCTTTCTGTCAATCTAAAAGTCAGGACAAGCCCGAGCAAGAGAAACACCTGAGCTTTTATTTTAGTTCCTCATTCTCTCATTCAAAACCCTTCCAGTATGGTAAAGAGCTAACATTTACCTAGAACTGTGGCTGTAGTTTCGGTTTGCAAAACTATTATGTAGAAAACAAAAAGTTTGCTATTTGGTTTTTGGTTTGACTTGATTGGTTAGAAGGAATGATAACAAATGGTGATGCTTGAAATTGCCACGTCATCGATTTTGGATCTTTTGATCCTTTTGTAGAGTTGTACCACCTAAGCCTTACTTGCATACTTACTTGCATAGTTTGATGCCCAGATAATAACCATTTTTAATTTAAATAATTTGGACTTGGAAGCTAATCTCAAAACATGCAAAAAGTCAAGTCGTTTTTATTTGTATAGTGCTTTTCACAATACACATTATACAAAAGCAGCTTTATAAAGAAACAGATTAAGTACAGACATGACTATTATATACACTCACTGAGCACTTCATTGGGAACACTATGGTCCAAATAAAGTGCCCGACGTGGTCTTCTGCTGTTGTAGCCAATCAGCCTCAAGGTTCGACGTGTTGTGCATTCTGAAATGCTATTCTTCTCACTACAGTTGTACAGAATGGTTATCTGAGTTACCGTAGCCTTTCTGTAAGCTCAAACCAGTCTGGCGATTCTCCATTGACCTCTCTCATCAACAAGGCGTTTCCATCCGCAGAACTGCCGCTCACTGGATGTTTTTTGCTTTTGGCACCACTCTGAGTAAACTCTAGAGACTGTTGTGCGTGAAAATCCCAGGAGATCAGCAGTTACAGAAATACTCAAACCAGCCCATTTGGCACCAACAATCATGCCATGGTCCAAATCACTGACATCACATTTTTTCCCCCATTCTGATGGTTGATGTGAACATTAACTGAAGCCCCTGATCCGTATCTGCACAATTTTATGCACTGCACTGCTGCCACATGATTGGCTGATTAGATAATCACATTAATAATTAGGTGTACAGGTGTTCATAAAAGTGCTCAGTGAGTGTAGATGTTTATTAACAAACTCAAACAGAAACTTTCTGTAAAATGTAACCTTTGTTTACTTCGCCTGTCTGCTGATTTCATGAATTCAGTCCCAAAGGTATCTGATAACTAATGCTTTTCATGTAACATCCCATTGGTGTGTCTAATAGGATCCGATCCAACCCTCGGAGAGAATGAAAGCGACTTTTCAATATAACTTCAAGGGTGTATTGATACTGAACACACGTGTGTGTAAAGGGTGGACAGAGTGGCGTGACAGCCGCATGTGAACTCCTTTCAATTTATGGTGAAAACATGCCCCAGTAGTCAACAGAGATGTTCTTAGCTGATTTAGTTGGGGTGTAAATATTATTGTTTCTGCAAACAGAGATGAGGCGATTAGTGTGAACGCAAGGCCAATTTGCCCAAGCCGTGACCGCCACTCAGAAACCTCTAATTACGGCTAATTACTTCTACACATCTCATCGGATGACAAATAATCTCTATTTCAGCAACATCATGATGGGTCAGATGTCACAAGCTTCACTTGTCAGGCACTGGTGAAATGGCAACAGAGCAGCATTGTGTCGAATGAAAGTGTCTGGGAGTATCGAGAGTGGGATTGACAGCACTGGGCTTTTCTCAAAGCGGCAGGAGTGTCTGACCAAAACGGAAGCCCCCTCCCCTCACCCCACTTGCGGTGCATGCAAACGCTGGCCATATGCTTCCCGGGTGTGGTCAGTCTAAGAAACATCAGGTGGTGAGATAAAGCTCCAATTTGTTACACATACACTCAAGACCCCATTTGACTATGCCTGGTTTGACTATGCCTGAATACCAATTTGACTCTAAATGTAGGCACGCAGTTGGCCCTCATAAGCAAATGCTCGCACATTTAGATATGTGTGGGTCCAGCTGCCAGTGTTTGTAAAGGTGTGATTTGTCTTTAATTTACATAAAACCCCATTTCTCCCATTCAGCACACAGCCACATCCTTCAACATAACAAAAGGAGAGGAAGGAAATGGTACATTAACCAAATTGGATAATGGGGCAAAAATGTTTGATCCCTGTTATGGGACTGACCCTCAATGAATCATTGGCTGATGGAGAAACGTATGAGGAATTTTTATGCTTCGCTGTTTATCTCTTGTAAGAATATGCGTAAAATTGTAATCTTACACTGCTGAGAATGCGGCTTGCAGCGGAGGCCCAGGTGACTTTGAGACCTTCCTGTCCTGTCCCTTGTCAACAACCTGAATGCTTGATTTGCAAATATTGTCATTTGCTGCGTGAGGCTTTAACCTTGACATTGGTTTGGGATGCCGCATCGGCTCCAGGCTAGTAAATCAAGAAGTGAGAAGAAAAGAGGCAGAGCCGTTTCTTGTGCTTTTGTTGTTACAAATCAAACATGACAGAGTAGAGAAACACCAGTTAATCAGACATAATGAGAGATTTGCTTTAGTGATAATTGCTGAAAAATAGTTCGGCAACTGCAAAATCATTTTTATCAATTCATAAATGGCATCTGTGTTTTGCATTTTAAGAAAGAGAACATTTTAAACAAATGTACTTATACGTAGTCATTATTTAATTATTTGCTTTCAACTAAATTTGAAATTAAGGAACTGAAAGTAAATGGGTGCTGATTATTTCAGCCTTACAGATAAAGTAAGAAGTCCCTTCTTCACTTAAATAGACAATCCACTCATAACACTTTGTAATAGATACATTAGCTGTAGACTGGGAATTCTGGGAAATGGACTGTAAAGTGCACTGAAAAAAATTACTAGTAAGATTTACTTTTAGTACGATTTTTTAAATAAATCTTAATGGTATAAAACTAAGTAAAATCTACTTTTTGACATTATATTGGTTAAAGTGTGAGTAAATCTAACTTAAACATTTTTGCAAATTCAGTAACTTTTACTTACAAATGGGGCTGCACAATTAATTGAAATAAAATAGAAATTGCAATATGTCCTCGTGCGATTATTAAATTGCTAAGGGCTGCGATTTAGTTAAATAAGCTCGCTTCAAAGTTATTTGCGCTGCTCTGTCCAGTCTATATTAAGTTAGAACATAATATACAACATAATAACTTACATACAGTATAATAAATCTATATAAAATATTTAGAAACTATAATATAATGCATTATAAAATGAAATATAAGAAAATAATGAATACAAATAATTCACTGAAATGGTGACAAACTAACCAAAATGTTCACTTTAAGTTTAATTACACCAATGGGTTTTCAGTTCAACTTCAGTTTGACATTAAGCCTCGATCTTTAGGACTATCTTATATACAGTAGAGAATAGTTTGCATAAGCCCACTTGTTTTTAAGGCCTAGAATAAAGAGTACAATTTTATATTTTGTATTTATTAAATTATTTACCCAACCAACAGTATTTTTGACAGCAAAAACTAGGCAACAACTATGGTATTACCAACAGTGAAATTCAGTTAACAGGAACTACGTTTCCTTCCAAGTGTTATTTTGCGCCAAATGGTGTAGCGCATCAAAATGTTTACTGATATAGCTGATGGAAACGCAAATTATCCCTAATTTTTCACGTGTCAACATAATATTTTTCCGTTTAACTCTAGCGCATCTAGTCGATACTTCAAATGTGGTGAAATACTGGTTTAGAAACACTTTTTGTCAAGAAAATTAGCATTAACGCAAAAATGTTGTATCACATGACAGAATTTACCACTATCGTTAGCCTGTGTTAATTATGACAACAAGGTATACATCCTTGAAAGCCAATTTACTGTACGTGAAGCATTACTCACACTGTTTTGGATTGGTCTTAACGGCATACCTGCACAGATCCGATGCAACAAACACATCTGCGTCATGACATTTCCAGGGGTTCCAACACAAATATCTCGTATCATGCACCTGTCATCGACAAGTGCATGGAGAACAAATGAATGGCGACCCTTTGCGATTAATTTAATCGTGGTAGACATCCGTTCATTTATTAAAGTTGCTTTTCCACACCCTTCAAAATAATAGATGGCAGTCAAGTCAAGGAATTAGCCCATAATACAAAAAACATATCATTTCTGTGCACAAAGATGTTTTAAATAAAAAATAAATACACAATACTAGTAGAAAAGCATCAGTGTGCTTTTTTTGGAACACTAACATTGTTTAGCTTACTTTTGAAAAAATGCCGGCAAAATTCCCTGTATTAAATAAAATAAATTACCAAACGAATAAAAACATTAAATTAAAAAAAATAAATGACCAAACGAAAAAATAATACTGTTAGGCCTATATACTTGCCTTTTCTTTACACAAACTTAAATTAGCCTTACCCTGTTCGGTAGAAGAAAGAGTCGGCTGAATGACATTCTCAGAATGTTCTACACTTTTTCAAGTCTATAAACTATCAGAACTATTTGTCCAATGCTGAATTCACTTTCAGAAAACGAGCTTTTGAACATTTTAAAACGTTTAAATATTTTAAATCTAACCCTCTTTACCTTGGATCGCATTTGCTGAGCTTCTTCAGAAAATGTAAATTGCATTATGATGCTAAAATACATTTTAGATGACAGTCAAGTTCAGTTGGTCGTTAAAAGTTGCTGGACAAATATGCGGGACATAATGCAGTTGTGATGGCAATGCTTTAGATTAGATGATTGTTCAAAATAGCCTATTGAATATCAGGAATGTATCATATATAAACCTGATATTACACTGCATCAATTTTTCTTTAATAGCTGTGCACACAGCATATACACAATGATTGATGGTCCTTATACTAAGACTGAAAGTTTCCCCCACTACTTGGTGCAGATTGCCAGCTTGAACAGGGCATGACGATTCACTTTTGGGCTGGAACCGGTGGCAACCTGCAATAGGTGCAACATCAGGATCAATATTACAGTCCTATCAGAAGGGCAAATGTTCCCTTTTTATTGCAGTTCCTCATCTTCTGATTGTATTTATTTGTGAAAATAAAATGACAGTAAGCTGGCTAATTTCAATAAATTCTCTCAATACTCTCCCCATTTTACCAAAACTCCAGGGGAAAAATAATTAGGGACATCTGGGAGGCAAAAGGTAAACAATTAGCGACATACACACATTTCTGTATGGAAACGGCTTAAGGGCAGATTTTTTTTGCGATAAACCAAAACTTATGCGACAATGTGTTTTTTTAAGCATGGGGTCATCACGCACACCATATTTATCCATAAAAGACCATTTGAATGGAAACAGGGTGAAGACAGTAAATTTCGCAAACATTTGTTTTTATGCATTTTCACTTTGTCGATAACAAAATAGCGCAAAAAGTGGATGGAAACCAGATTAATGACACTGAGCAGAAAGCTTACATACTGTATAACCAGTTTTGACAGAGCTGCTGATAATAAGTTAAATGATCAGCATCGGACGATTAGATGAAAAGAAAATTGGAGATCGATATCATTTGTTAAAGTTCAAATTGGAGCATCCCCAATATTTAAGTTGACTGTGTTTCAAAAACTAATGATGATGATAAGTGGGCTGTGTCCCTATCACAAAACTGACAAAATACAAGTACACGGTGGATGGGTACAATTTGAATATCTAAGCGCTCTGTTGAAAGTGACAAATGATTTTATTAACTGTGGACTATGTGCCATTCTAGTTTTGCTAGATCTCAGTGCAGCATTTGACTCGACCGACCACATCATCCTTCTGAAGCGTTTACAACAGTGGGTTGCAATTCAGGGTAGTGTAATTAATTGGTTTGCCTCTTACCACAAAGATATGACTTTTTCAGTTGAGACTGGAAAATCTTCTGCATCTATTACCTGCAGAGTACCTCAAGGATCCATGTTAGGCCCTGCTCTATTTTCTTTATATATATTTCCTTTAGGTGCTATTTGTAACAAACACAACATCTCATATCAATGCTATGCAAATGACACTCGGCTGTATCTTCCGATAGAATCAAATGATGTCTCTGCCTTACAATCTTTGTTTGATTGACTTGAGGACATTAAAAGCTGGATGGCACCCCAATTTTCTCCAGTTAAACAAATCTAAGTCAGAAGTCCTAGTTTTTGGCCCTCCTAATTCCATTACAATGGTAACCAGTAATTTGGGACCTTTATCTTCAAACTTACACTCCCGAGATTCAGCTCTAAAATTTGATAGACAAACTCTGTTTTCAAAGGTAGCTTTTATCAACTTAGGACTATCGCTAAGTTAAAAACATTTCTAACTTTTAAAGATTTGGAGACTGTGATACCTGCTTTAATTTCTTTGAGACTTGTTTATTCTAATGGACTTTACTTGGGTGTTTCTCAAACCTCTTTGCCACGCCTTCAGCTGGTTCAAAACACTGCTGTTAGGCTTCTGACCGGTGCCAGAAAAAGAGATAGTATCTCTCCAGTGCTGGCTTCTTTCCACTGTCTTCCTGTCCAATACAGAATCCAGTTCAAAGTTTTAATGTTTGTTTACAAGGGCTTGCATGGTCTGGTTAATTAAGAGTTAATTTCTCTTCATCATTCCTCTAGACATTTACAGTGATAAAATAGTTTACAGTTAACTGTTCCCAGATCAAGATTAAAACTGAAGGGTGACTGAGCCTTTTCAGTTGCAGCACCAATGCTTTGGAATAAGTTGCCTTTACATATTAAGTCTGCTCCAACTCTTGATGATTTTAAATCACTTCTTAAAACACACTTGTTTGTTTTAGCATTTCATACTTTGCAAGTGTAACATTATTACTTTTACTGTTTTGTGTATTGTTTTTATCACTTTTTGTAAATGATCTGTTCTGGTATTCTTGTAATGCACACCTTACTTTTTAACTAGTTTAATTGTGCAGCACTTTGACCAACAGTTGTTGTTTTTAAATGTGTTATATAAATAAATGACACTGACTGAATATGAAGAAGACAGTGTTTTTTCTTTGTTTCACGGTTTATTATATATTTGTTTTTGGGTGAATTAAAAAAAAGGTCACAGTTTGGTTCTTTTTAAGAAGACTCAAGTGTGAAAACCCCAGTAGCCTTTTGGCAGTTGAACATGTGAAAAACATGACCATTTTATTCGCATCATATTCGGAGTTCAAATTGCAATCGCAATATTTTTCTAAATAATCGCAATTTGAATTTTTGTCCAAATCATGCAGCCCTACTTACAAATATGATATACATAGTACTTAAATGAACTCAGTAAAAAAAACAAACAAAAAAAAAACAACAACATCTCATTAGAACACATCACGTTTTGAATTTTCCTTTCAAACATATGTTTAATCATACACTACATGACATTCAGAAGCCTAAAACAGGGAAACTTAATCCATGCTACGTAGTCTATGAGACAACATACAGAGCTGCACGTGCAGACCTCAACAATTGGTGCACAAAACATCATGATGGTGACAAACAACAGATTTTGAGTTGAAAATTAACTTAAGACTACACAAAACAAGAAGTTACCAAACGTAACAACAAAATTAACAATATAAACGCTTTAAGTAAAACTGGCAAACTGTGAAACCATGCAAGCCCAGTGCATACTGGAAACACCAGCTTCAAAAAGTTAAGTACATTTTACTTATTTTATTTACCAGTGAAATTTACTTAAATTAGCCAATAAATACAACAAGATTTTTTACTTTAGGATTAACAGATGATGACAAATGTAAAAATAACAAACAATTATAAATAGAATTTACTTATAAGCTCGAGCACTCATTTTTACGCTTGAATTTAGAATTTACTTAAATTTTTCAAGTTCACACTTTAATTATTCAATGTAGAAAGTACTTAAATCTTTTCTGCTATATTTACTTAACCACAAAATATATTTCTTTCAGTGTGGGAGATCCAGGATACTAATAGAAAATAACTTGAGGTATAATTTTGGTTCAATAGGTCTGCAAATCTTGTTTTATGCTTATTTATGTTGCTCTTCTGCATAAGTCACACAGATCTGTCTTCTCATTCAACAGTAGATTTGTTTATGTTCTGTCATTAATCTCATAACTACTGTACGTTTCATTCAATGAAAGTGGCATTTCATGATATGAAACTTGTATAAGGTAAATACAGGCCTGTATGTAAATGCATGTATTGTTAAAAACATTAGGCTTCCTTGTATGTTTATAGAAAACAGCATTCATATAACATCGTTATTTGGATAATGGTTGACAAAACATGTACATCAAAAAAGATGAATTTACTAAGACTTTTGTGTTGGTGTTTTTGATTGACATTTCATGAAGAACATATAAGAATCCTTTTCAATTTTAATATTTCTTTTTTTTTTTCTTTTTTTTTTATACAGGACTGAATCAAGACTTGTTTGCTAACTGAGCTCTGACAGACAGCAGACAGGCTACCATTGTACAATGACATCACATCTTGTCAATTAGGAGTTTTACTTAAAGGGATAGGTTCACCAAAAAATTACAATTCTGTCATTTACACACTCATGTTATTCCAAATCGGTATATTTTCTTTCTTCAATGGAATACAAAAGGAGATGTAAGGGAGAATTTTAGGGATTGATACTTTTAGTCACCATTCACTTTTGTTACATATCTGTTCATTTCATTGATTACTTTAAATTTTTGGATAAACTAACCCTTTAACCTTTTTTTTCTTCGATTAAAAAAAAAACAAACAAACATATGGCACCAGGAACAGACATACACAAACTCACTTACAAAATAAGACCAAAATAAACTGTTAATTTCAGCTCTCACTGGATCAGGATTGGTGCCTACGCCACTTACCTGCTGCTCAAAACGCCAGAAAAAATGGTCCTATAAATTGTTAAACAATACACATACTGTGAAATAATTATGAAAAATCAAGCCATTTATATAAGGGATCTAAAACAGTTAGTGTTTTCCCTCTATGATGATTCACACATGCTACATCATAACACAGGAGCATTTTCATAACATCATTTCAAACCGACTCAGAGCCAATTCACAGATGGATCTCTTGCTCTGAACTAATTGGTGTGTGGAAGTCGAGGAGCTCGGGTTTCTACCACACAGGAGGAGGACCGTACCAAAAAAAGGACCAAGAGCAAAAGTGAATTGCTGGCCCATAGAGCAAGAGTGTGTTTATTTTCAATAATAATTTCACAACAGTGACTCCTACCACCATTTGTGTAAATTAAAACTAAGTGGTTCCGCCTGGGGCTGATCATACTACAGCTACTGGCTACTGTGTGGTGATTCCAGTCACATCACAATCAGAGCGAGGGTGATAATTGGTTTGGAGAAAAGAAGAGCTGTAATCTGCAGGGAAGGGCTGTGGGATACAGCTGATGACAGCTCAGCAGAGACGAAAAGTAAGTTGGTAAAGCTGGTGAAGGATCTCACAGTGGTGGACTGTCACACATGAGCGAGAGCCGCAGGGTCAGTGTCACCCGGGGCCTCACGCGCACATATATTCTCACACCTTGCAATGGATCCGCTTTAGATCCACTGTAAAGCTGTCATCTTGCAATAAACAGACCTTTAAATCTGCACACTGTCTAGGATCTGAAACACGTTGCAGAGTTGTTTGCATGTCTTTGTGTGTCGGAGGGAGGTGAGGAAGAAAAAAGCAAGAAGGAATATAAGAGACCAAATCAGTGGCAGAATGATAAAGACAATGATAATAACAAACATTTATTAATAATGAAAAAAAATATATATATATTATTTAATTTTAACTTATTTAAAATGTATTTCATTTTGTGCCTTTTTAAAACTCAAGGCAACATTTATTCATTTATTTAACATTTTAATTTACTTTATTAAGGCTGTTTTTAAACAAAAGCAATAAATACAAAGAAAACAGGACAACAAAATAAAACAAAACCGAAAAACTTCAAAACAGCAATTTGCATGTCTATGTATGTGTCGGAGAGGAGGAAGAGAAAAGCGATAAAATGAGAATGAAAGAGGACAGATCAGTGGGGGATAGAAAAAAAGAGAAGGAGAGACAGAAAGAGATAAATCTTAGCCTCAACCACGCTGCGTCAGCTAGCATGGCACACATTGTGCCAGTGACTGCCAAATGCATAAAATAAACCTATGACTTCACTTGCTTGCCCTGCATGGACATACAATACACTGCATATTCCATGGCAAGTAGGATTAAATTTTGTGATTTTTGTACAACAAGTTTCCTAAAGCTTTAAACATTTTCTGCCACCAGATGCATGTTGTTGTTACAATGCATTCGCTACACACAACAGAAATCAGTGCCTGTTTTACACTAAATACAACACCTAAAACAGTAGATGACATGAGAACAGAAAGAAAAGAGAAACCCATAGTAGTAAAAGTTAACGACAAGGTGAAATAAAACTTGCGACATACATCATATAAAAACATATACAAAATATGCAGACGAGCACTCAAAGAAAATTTAAAACTTTTTGTTAAAGTTTTAATTCTAATGTTTTTAATTAGCTTTTTTCTGAATAGTATAGGGAACTGCAATTTATTAAATTTAATTTTAACTTACCCCTCATTGCGAAATATGGTTCTGAAACAATCTCCAAGGCCTTTATAACTAGTTGGATCACCCCTCCCTCTCTGGATTTGAAACCTAAAAAATGAAATAATGATAATAGTCATTTTTCACAATTTTAGTAATGTTTCGCAATTATAGTTAAAAGACTTGATTCACCAAAAAACACTATTTTACAAAATTCTTGATTATTAAACCAACTTTTCCAACCACTAAGCTAATACAGAACTGGATAATATACAATTGGTTAATAATTCCTTATATTATCAATAATCCATCCAAAATATGATAATGAAGTAATTTTTATTACTGTAAAATTAAATGAACAGATCTCTTAAAATCAATGAAGCTTTCAGTCATTTTAATTTCTTTTTTAATGACAACAATGCTTAGTACCAATTTACCATTGTTTTACTGTATTACAATAACTGTAATATCTTTCGTGGTTATCATGGTATTTTTTGGAAGGTATATGTTCATACAGTTTGTGAAAATTCTTATGAATGGAATATTTTAAATACATATGGATGAACTAAAGAAATCACAAGTCCAGAATTGCACATGACCTTAATGATATCACAAGCCTTTTAAATTCAAACTTGTCATTGAGGAATTTTACCACTGTGTTAATGAGTCATGCTCTTCTAACTCTATAAAAACAGCCAATTCATTACATGTGAAGTATGGTTGCACATCCCACTTGACAAAAATAAATAAAAATTTAATCAGCCAACATCGACCCTACACTGATCTATATTTTTCAACATAAATAATTGTGAGAGATCATAGAGCATGACCAACATATGCTAACAATTATCTGCAGTCAAGAAAAAATGTGGGACATTTGCTGATCTGTGCAAAAAAAGCCTTTCTGTTCTCCGGCCTTTACCTCAAGGCTGCACTGACTTGCCCGGTCCCTCTAGCACAGCGGAGAAGTCAAACATTTACTTAACCCATCCTTCCCAATTAACACGGCATCTCCCGTAGCCAGGCCTTCTAGCTGCTAACTCTGCCGCTTACATGCTAGTAACCTGTAAAAAACAGTTCTGCAGTTCTGTGTAAATGTTTAATACGATACAACTGGTTAAGAGATGTTTTTGTAGTGACCAGCATGCTAGTAACTTCCTAATAAAGGGAATCCTGCACTGCGTAAATGTTTAACGTGGTATCATTGCTGAGTACAAGTTTGGGGAAAAGGTTTTACTGCTTCCCCCTCCCAATGGTAAATGCAACATTGATGTGTTAGCACTAAGAAGTGGACAAAACAACTGAAGGACCTTTGGAACTTTGACACCACACGTATTATTATTGGTTTATAGTCCTACATACCAGGAAATTTTACAGTTGACCAGGCTGGGTATCTTTTTGGGCACTGGAAGACGATAAATAAAGCAACCTTTGGCCTCAGAGTGTAAAAAGATGAACCCAGAGCAAGCTCTGAGAGGAAGACACAGAATGAGAAAGATTCTCCTCATATGGCTTTGACTGCCAGGTCAGGAGGTCAGCAGTAAGTCATCCAGGAGGGTGCCTGATGGGGCCATAAAAGTGCCCTGGTTCCATCGGATGAGGGGTTTACTGAGGTGAGCAGCCTTTCATATCGTCAACAGATTAACATCTTAGAGGGGTGTCCCCAGCATCCAATTTTGTAGATTCCCAAATAGCTTGTAACTCGTGCCTAAGAACCAGTTAAAATAGGATCATAAACGAATGTCCAACACCATATTAAAGAGACAGAAGAAAAAAGGTACTCCGAAACGGCAGGCAGTCAAGTAAGGGGGAATGTAGGGATGGGGGCACAGAACTAAAAGATTTAAGACCAGTGTAGCTTGTAAACAAATTTAAATCGGCCTTAATTAAAGGCACATGAGAGCAAGGTAAAGGAACCAAGGCGGCTTGTCCAACAATCGCCCGAGTGTCCATGTTCAGTGGTACTTTGGGATGGCCCAACCCGCACTAACCCAGAGGTGGCAGGACCATAGTCCACTCTCAGTTGCCTGACTCCACTGCTGACCTTGGGGTCACCTCATTTCCTCATGCCCCTTGCCTACCCTGCCATAAAAGACTTGGACCCAACAGCACGGCCCAGGGAGTAGAGGATAATGGGGAAGACGTGAAGAGCTCTTGGCAGTAGAAGATGCCTAGGGACTCTCAGAAAGCATTTCCATGTTGCTCTCTCACACTGAAAAAAGCTGAGAAGAAAACGCAGAGGCCATGGACACGAAAAGATCTGTACATAAGGTGTGCTTTTTTATCTTAATAAGGATTCCCTTATCCAAAAGTTCAGGAGAGCCCCTTTAGGCAGATATGAACCTGAGAAAAGTAGGTGAGGGCTGATTCAGCTGGCCTTGAAGCCAAGCTCCCGGTCGTAAAGTCAACAAACAGAGGAACTGGGGAAAGCCCAAGGGTTTTGTTAAAGAATCCCTTTCAAACTAAACCCAGAAAGAAAAGATATACTTACAGGTGATGATATCTGTGAGTTCATCAAAAACCACCACTAACCTCCAGTACCCCGTTTTTATAGGACCAGAGCGCCATCATGAACGGCAAGGTGAGGGTGAAGGTAAGGCCAAAGTGGAGCTTCTATGGGTTAAATAAGCACCAGGGGGTAAATAACCCTACCATCTCCATCTGACCCAGTAACTCCATGTAAAAGAGCTAACTCTGAGCACTCATACAGGAAGGTTAATGAAACTAAAGAGCAGGAGAAAACCTCCTCTTTGTATTTTTATAGACAGGAGTGAAGTTCTTCAGGGCCAGGCCGAGTGCTTGGGCCTTGTCCCTTCTCAGACCCCATATGTAATGGGCCAGCACCAGGTCCGACAGGGGGGGCTGTGCCCCTCTGGAAGACAAGCTGATGGGTAGAGGCCTAATAATGATGGTATTAAAAAAAGCCCTGTAGGAAGGGCGGGAGGCTACTAGGTTGATCAAAAGGCTTGAGTTTGATGGGCTTGCCTTTAAAGGGGCAGGCCAAACTTCTAAAAAAGGTCTCTTAATTTCCCCTTGTTAATATGGGGGGTATTCCCCCATAGTGCAGAGTGGGAATTGCATTATTTTATTTATGACTAGAAAATCAATGTCATGATAAACAAGATCCGATGAGTGAAAAACCATCCCGCAAGTACTGCGTATGCACCATTTATAGCTTTTGCAGTACTTTCTTTCTTGTTATTGGACTTGAGACAGGAAAAATTGGCACTTGGCATTCGAAGTTGGCCGTCTAAAGTTTCCAGTCTGTAACATAATTAATCAAAGATTGCATGGTATATGTAAAGGCAATTATAATGAAGAAGAAATATTGAGAATGAATATTCACAAGATTTATTTGAATTGTAAATTATACAGTAACTCTTTACAATAAGGTTGTTTTCGTTAACATTAGTTAGCGCAATTGCTAATGAACAATACCAGTACAGCATGTATTAATCTTGGTTAACGTTAATTTTTACATATACTAATACATTTTTTACATTCAAAGCTGTATTTGATAACATGAGTTAAAGGAATATTCCAGGTTCAATAGAAGTTAAGCTTAATCGACAGCATTTGTGGCATAATATTGATTACTACAATACATTTTTCTTTAAAAAAGCACAAATCTGGGTTTCAGTGAGACAAAGCGAATGGGGCCAATCCATAAACTTCAAAATACTCATTATTTCAAAAGTATAGCCACAAAACATAAACAATATGTACATGTTAACATGATATTATTGTGCTAAAATCACTTACTAACCTTTTCTCTGTAAAGTTAGTCAATTTTACAACTTCACATTTCTGCCTTTAAACCGTCCAAAAAACCACCCCATTCACTTCAATTGTAAGTGCTTTACTGTAACCTCGATTTTTGCATTTTATTTAAGAAAAGCAGGGACGAATGGAAATAATTTTTTGTGGTAATCAACATTATGCCACAAATGCTGTTGATTGAGCTTAACTTGTACTGAACCCGGAAAAATTCATTTAATCAACTGAATTATTTACCAGTGTATTTAGTTATGGTCATTGTCATGGTATTTATTGATTTTAATTCTCAGGCTATCTTTAATCCTTGGCAACATTAACAATCATTAATATGCTTTCCAACACCTTTATCAAGAGCTAAACTGAAAAGTAAAATTAGAAGCGAAGCATGCACATGAGCAAGGTTTCTTTGACACTCTATCAGCGGTACATAAGAGAATCCAGAAGGCAGCATTAAAAGGAAATCTCTTTTTTACAGCCAGACAGTTAATTTTAATGAGCAGGATCATAAAGATGGCAGACGTCCATTGCATTGGTGCATGAGGTTAAACCTCTCTAACCTAAATGCTCCAACATGGCAGATGCCTACATCCAATCAAACTCAGAGCAGAAGCGGACCAATCATTTTTAAGATAAGACCTCCATAAACATGCTACACATAAATATTAAGTATTATTGCATTACTACAGTAATCTTATTGGATTGTACATAACTGAATTGTACGCAAGCAAAATATCACTGATGCTTGAGTGCCATGGTGGATATAAATGCAAAACTAATGAAATGTGAAGCTTTTGGAAAACCACAGGAAAAATATCTCTCTTAAAACTGCCTTGATTCACAGCAGACATGCGTAGCTGCTTTCCACTGTTCTGATGTCTGTTCAGGCAGAGTATTACCGCTGGGTACATGGCTTGAAGTGGCCCATAAAGCTAAGCCTTCGGAGGCAAAAAGAGAAAGTCCAGGAGAAGATGGAAGATGGGGCAAAGGGGAATTGATAAAGTCGTGGCGCTTGTGACACTGCAGGCTTCCAGGTCTCGGTCTGGGTTTGGACAGCTTGGGTTTCAGTGGCACCACAGGCCCCACTGTGACTTGGGGTAATGAAGCTGTCCAAGGGGGGTGTGTGGGGTGATGTCCTCCCTCAAGAGGATCTGTGGGACAAGGTTTAACCCCACAAACCTCAGGTTGGGCCTCAGGTTGCCAACCTCTGGCTGACCTCTCTTGAAAACATAGAAAACTTTGTGTCTCGCTTTGCCAGGACAGTCCTAGCACATCTGAAACATCTACACATAAAAAACAGCTCTGATCAGTGCAGTTATTTAAGAAATAGTTCACCCGAAAATGAAAATTATGTCGTTACAAACTTCCAAAAAAAAAAAAAGCCAAAAGCCAAAATGACAAATTTTTCCATAAAAGATAAAGGAGACATTTTTAAGTATGTACTGGGTTCTCTTTTCCATGCAATTACAATGAATGGGAAGTGTGGCCTTCAAGCCACAAGGAAGACACAAAAGTGTTCCATTTGACTCATGCACTATTTTACAAATATTCTCAATTAATATGGTAGCTTTGGGTCAGTGAGTTGAATGAAAACAGGATCAATCTAATTCGTGAGCATATAATTCGGAATGGATTTGTAAATCAGATCAACCAATTGAAAAGATCTGACACAAAACAACAATTTGTTCATAAATCGGATATCGCTACTTCTCTCATGAACATGCCAAAGAGAGTTAGGGTGGATATTAAGATTTTCAGTGAATCAAATTACATTTTGGTCTGTTTATCTGTTGGTCTGTTTTGGTCATGCTATCAAATGACTTCAGAAAACTTTCAATATACTGTAATGCACTAGTATACAGACTACTTATATGAAACTTTTATGGTGCATGAACAAGAGCAACCAGTCCATTCTTCAAAATTTCTCCTGTGGTTGTTCACAGAAGAAAGAAAGACATGGGCATGCAAATGAGTAAATTATGAATCCTGCAATATTTTGAGTGAACTCTTCCAAAGATTGCAAAAAGGGTTGATGATAAAATTGTCTTAATCAACAAACATTGTTGAGATAGTCATTTCAGATTAGGATAGTCAGGATAGTCCTGCTCAGTTCAGCATATTTACAGCTGCTTTTGAAGTAAGGAAATGGCTGGCTCAGGATAGTGGAAACTCCTTAGACAGCAGGAGACTGGCAGGCTGTTAAACTGGCGGCCAGGACAGTGCAGAGTGTGGTCATCAATACTCTACTTGTTGGTTTTTCAGTGAGAAACATGAGTCCCTGAATTACAACTCTCCATTTGCAATTTTCTCACCCCCTGCCTGGTAGGAACATGACTGCTGCAAAACTAAAATGTGAAGGAGTGGGTCACAGATGCTGTGAGGCGTCTGACAGACACTGGAGACAAATGAGTTTTTATCAGGCACTTTACTGCTTCTCTAAAACGGGTCATTGCAGCACACTGGGACATTTTTGCTTTATTTAGTATGTTTGTAATGTAATGCATTTGGCTGTTTTTGACACCTCCTTTCAGCAAAACCCGGTCATAATGTGCAATGGCAGTCACATTAGCAGGAGGTCACACAGCCAGTACAAGGCCTATAACTTTTTATTTTCTAAATGCTGTTGTCACACTTGAAATAGATTTCTGAAGAAAATGTGAGATGCTTGTCCATGCAAAACCAAACGCAACAATGTTAGGGTGTTGTGGGTGGTTTCCTTACTGGTCCAAGTCAAAAGAGCCCACCCCAAAGTCCGTATGACTCTGGTCCCTAAATATGGATTGGGTCCATCCTTCAACCTCCTGAGACCCGAGTGTGACTGCTGTGTGCATTTTCCATTTCCCTTTTGATTTATAACTAGTAGCACATAATGAACATAAAAAATAATAAATAAATAAAAATTAAAAAAAATTCTAGACCAAATAGTTTTCCTAAAAACTGATGTTAAAGAGCACCTATTATGGTTTTTCAAATATTACCTTTCATGTAGTGTGTTATATAGCTGTTTGTGAATGTAAGAAAGTCTGCAAAGTTTCAAAAATCAAAGTGCACAAAATATGGAGTTATTGACAACCAAAAGAAAGAACCGATTCTGAACACCTGAAACGAGTCGTTAGTAATTCCAGACTTACTTCCTAACCTACGTAATTTGGTAACAAAAAACCCGTCTCTGGTCTGTTTACATGTACAGCCAGTGCACGCTGTTAGCCTGTTAGCCTCTGTTAACCGGCTAACTCGCGTTATTGTCAAACTACATATAAACTTACCACTGAGAAACATCCTGTTCTCGTCGTGCTTGCGATGGTGTTTTGGGTTGATCTTTCGATGTATCACTATTGGACTCGGGCTCAAATTGGTAAGGTAAAACAGATATTTTATCAGACGTAGCTGAAACTCGGATATGGTAGTGGGCTTTTCCTTTCCGACACGTGCTGTAAGCGGTAGACCAATCACAACAGACTGGGACATTTGACCAATCAGAGCAGAGTAGGCTCTCTGAAAGGAGGAGTTTAGAATGAATCTTTTAGAACAGATCATTGAAGGAGTCGTTTTTGACACTGGGAAAAAAGGTAATGCTGCAATTTAAATTATGAGCAAATTAAAGTGTTTTTTGACCTTGGATGCATGTAAATCTATTGTATGAAACCTTTAAAACTAAATTAGGCACATTTAAAAATCATAATAGGTGCACTTTAACATATGTGGACAGCAGGACTAAGTTGCGAAATTGTAAATAATACCAAGCTATAAAAAGTCAGATTTTTATAATGTTTGGAGTGGAGTGTTGATTATTCATGTTTTTGAGACATTACAGACATTACATCAGAAATTAGCAAACATTTCAAAGTAATGGCCAGCATCATCCAATCACTGCCAACCATGTTTAAATAAAATTATACATTATAAATTCTGAATCTATATACTGATTATCATTGTCCCATGTCTGCCAAACATGTTGAGTGGTCCAAACATCATCTGCAGCCTGAAACTGAACTGTTGGTCGGATATTAAGAGTGAATGCACTTCGCTGCATAGGAAAGCTATAGGATGCTCCCTTGCTCCCTATTTAAAGAATGACTTAACCTCCAGTGTGCTGTCTGTCTGCACTGGTCTCAGAACAGTTCAAATACAGCTTATTTATATCCTACTCCATATAAAGCCTCTGAAAGCAACATTTTTCAGCTTTTGGATGAACCTATTGATTCTCAATGTGATAATGCACAGTAAATATAGGGATAAAATGGGCTAAAGTACGCTACGCTGATGACACGCAACTCTACTAGTCTTTCCACCCCAACGACACCACAGTGACTGCTCGAATTTCTGCATGCCTGGCAGACATCTCGGCCTGGATGAAGGAGCACCACCTGCAACTCAACCCAGCCAAGACTGAACTCCTTGTCTTTCCAGCCAACCCTGCTGTTGAACACAACATCACCGTGCAGCTGGGTGCAACTACAGCAACACCTTCCAAATCAGTCTAGGGGTAACCTTTGACAAAAACTAAATTTCACAGACCACATCTCAAAGAGCGCAAGATCATGTAGATTTACACTCTACAATATCAGGAAGATAAGACCCTTGCTCTCTGAACATGCAACACAACTGCTTGTTCAGTCACTTGTCATAACTAGACTGAACTACTGTAATGCTCTCATTGCAGATGTAACGATACCAGTGTTTCTGCAGTACCGGTAGTACCGAGCACCGACTCTGTCTGGCACCAGCACGCAATATGACTGACACACAACAGCTTTAAAATACTCACTTTTAGCGCATGCTCTGTTCCTCCTTTTACACTGAAATGGACAATGATATGTCCTAGTGTGATTTATTCAACCACTGAATGCTGCAATCTTAGTGTGGATGAGCTGCGTAATTTAAATGATTGTTTAAATCCAACCGCTCAAACTCTGGAAACTCCACAGACATTGAGAATCATTTGTGTTGTTTGAGATGACAAAGGAGAGAACTTATCCACTGTGAACCACAAGTAAACTACATATTTATATAATTAAATCACAGCATTTGCGCTTTAATCTCAACTCAAACTTTATATCGCATTTAAAACAACAGAGCTGACCAAAGTGCTTCACAGTGTCCTGAACTGTTTATCTGGAAAAGTGAAGCTTCCGGCAAAAAACACGTCATAATAAAAGCACAATTCAAAATAACAGCTAGATGCTTGAAATTGAAGAAATTAAATACAAAATTCAATAAAAATATATTACAAATGTATAGTAAACTGTAATATTCTCTGTTACAACAACAATAATAATAATAATAATAATAACAATAATTAATACATTTATCACAAGCAAGACAGCTGGTGAATAAAGGTTTGGCAAAAAAATGCATTATGTTAAAAAGTTATATTTTCACTTATTAAATGTTTTAAGAATTAATTGAATAGACACCGTTTTGATGATTAAATTAAATGAAACTTTAAAACATAAAAAAAAAATTTTATTAAAAAAAAAAAAAAAAAAAAATGTATGTTCAATAGCACATTATCATATTAGCATATTTTTACTGTGGTATCAAAATTGGTATTGAGAACCATGAAATTTCACTGGTATAGGTACTGACTACTGAAATTTTGTTACCATGACAACACGAATCACAACTATCAGTATCAGCAGATAAGGTCAAGCAAGGCCAAGGAATGGACATTCTTGGACTCGAGTACTTATTATTTTATATGATACCAGAACTCAGGGCATTATACATACAGTCATCATGTCTTTATTTTTATGCGATTTAGTCTTTGCTGATTACCTCAAAACATTATTATAGTTACTATTTATCCTACCCATCCAGAATGAATAATACTAAAGACTCATGACACCTGATTCTCCAGAGATCAGTTTTTAAGTATAGCACTCACATTGCTCTCTGTTCACCCTGCTGAAGATGTTGGCCAAAACATGTCAGTGGTAAGCCACTAATATAAGAGCTTTTTAATTCCCTTTCTAAACCACAAATAGTAGTGCTTGGAGTTATTTGGAACTAGCTTTAGATTTTCCCTTTGTAATGAAACATGCCACAACCCAATATGTTCTATTAAGAGTTTTTTTTCCATTGAAATTGCAAGTAATTACTGTCTGTCACCAATATGATTGGTGTACTGACTTCCTAAGCACGGACAGCTACAATCGGATACCTGTGCGCATTTTACTCCATCGGGGCCGCCAGCAAGGGCAGGGTGGGATTAAGTAATCACTGGAGCACAGCTGAGCGGCATGCTGCTTTACTGGGCCGGATCAGCTCTCGGGCCTCAGAGCTTTGAGCCCTGCTGTTTAAAGGCTGGTTGAGGGATTCCATGAAGAGTGCACCAGGGTTCAGCCAGCAGTCGGGGGTGGAAGCCTGTGGGCTCCTCTCACACTGTCACCCAGTCCTGACAGGGCAGGACGTCATCTGTCACTGCCCTCGTCAAACAGCCCCTTCTAGCCCCCCTCAGAGAAGCTCCCTTTCAAGCGTGCTGGGATCTGACGAAGGTTGTGTCATCATAACGACCGCCGTGAGGTAACCCCAGGTTTTTTTTAATCACCTACTGGTGGGGGGAACGTAGATAAGCGTGTGTGGAGTGATGGCCAAAGAGCCAAGATGTAGATCACTCAGCATGGACAGACACAGAGACACAGGCTGTGTGCTTGCTTTTGTGCCAGTAACATTCACTTCTCTGAAATTGAATATTTAAAATACTTGACCTTCTTGCCAAGTGTTATTTTTATTTTAAATACAGTGGAGTTCAAAAGTCTCAGTCTATATTGAAAATCTATGATTTAAAATCTAATTTAAACCTGGAAATAAACAAAGTTGAAGGATTAATAAATAAAAAATAAATTAATTAAAAAAAAGAAATAATCATGACAAATGAATAAGAAATATTTGAGATTCCTTCTAGGTCACTAATCAAAGCAAATGTCATTGACCATGTTATTTAATTTGTACGAAAAGTCCAACATGATTTCATGTATTCTTATGTAAAGTGTGGTTTTAGCACACATACAGAACATTTCGTAAGTTTAACAGACATTTAAATGTACAATATTGATGTATTGACAGCACCTTAAATGTGATAATTTTACACACAAACAACTTTAGAGACATACAAATGTTACAAATCCTTATCAGTTAAATTAGTGGCAGATAATATTTGCAACCCTATTTAAATACTTACATACAGCACTGCAGTGTTTATTGTGTTTATTTAGAGTCCCTAACCCTAACACTACACCAACTCCTACCCCTAAACCTAACCTTCTATAACAAATATTAACCATGGTTTTGTGCATCTGCTGTGTGCTTGCTGGTCTGCTGATGCCTTTAACACTTTAAAGCACTGTTACCATGTCAACAACTGCGTCTCCCGCTGAAAGCGTTTAAATGCGCTCCTCCCACTGGGCCCCATGGGAGTTGTAGGCCCCTGGGCTTCAGTGACTTTCCCAAAAGGAATGATACAATCTACACAAGAGTGATGTTGAGCCGTGGGAGAAAGCCATTAGCCCTCTCGCCTGAACGAGGAAGGGAAACTGTGCTATCGACAGACCCTGCCAATTCCCCGGATATCAAATCCTTCTCTCAACTCTCCAACCTTCACCCTGACCAAATCACTGCTATGAAATCAACCATTATTTTCATTTTTATTCATAATTCTAAGCAGTGTCAAAGGAAATATTAAAAGAGGAGATAGGACACATGATGGGAAAAAGAGTAGGACAAAAGTTGGATTTGAACCCGTGTCGCTGGCACGAAAAAGCACATTCATATAGTCATTACATCCTATGCCACAGATGCTACAATAATACAGCAGTTTGTCATAAATTTCTTTGTTAACACCAGACTAATGGAGTGCAAATAGATACACTGTGTGGCAAATGCAACCTGGTGCAAATAGTCGCTCTGTATTTATAATTAATGAGATTAATTAAATGTTCAGTGCCATCACTTTTATTTAATGCAGTTGACACACTTATCAAATGGTTTCTTTTTGTTCGGTGTAATTTCTGGTGCCGTATTCCACCTGTCTCAAAAGATTATATACTTTAACCAAGACTAAACTTTAAAATGTTAATGTGCAATCATTTAATCCTTACTTAATAAATTGTATTTTGTTTGCCGTGGAACACAAAAGGATTTTTCAACATATGCTGCTTAAAAAAAAGACCATAAAATAAGGGCTGTCAACGGTCCTGTATTAGCCTGGAACATCTCGTATTGGCCAAAATTAAGTCCCGTATTTAAGAGGCAAAAAGCTTGAAGGGAACCCCTGAAGCAAACAAGATGCTCTTAGGAACATTCTTAGATACTGGGATAACATAGATCATCAGGTTTTGTACAAACTTGAGTCCATGCCAGCTCGAGTGCATCTCAATTAAAGCAAAAGGGGGACATACCAACTACAAAGGAATTCTCTAATTCTTGTTAATTTTTTCAATTAAACTTTTCACTCAAATTGTTATACTGATAATATAATTTGTAACAAAAATAATAACTAGAAAAATGCCAAAAGAAGCATTTTCACAAGGGAATGTTTGAGGATTATGAATTAAACTGCAATGTGCATTTTAAGGTAGTCACTTAAAATCATTTTCCAAAAAAAAAAAAAAAAAAAAAAAAAAAAGACAAAGCTTGTAGTTGGGGTTTTGGGGCGTGTTTGGGGTGGGGTGAAGCGATGTAACCGGAGCCCTTCAACAAGAGTAATGTAAGCTCATTCCTGGTCTCTAATGAGTGCAGCAGGGCGGCCGGCATGCTGATCAGAGTCAGATGGGGTGCCTCGAGCAGCTGCCCCCTGCTGAAAGTGCCGCCTGACACCCTTTGTTACCTCCAAGTGAGCTGAGACCAGCCCATGAACCATGTAACTAGGTGGTTTCCAGGTTAATGAAAAGCTGTAACTCCAGTCTCACTGTCTCCTCAGAAGTCTAACTAACCCGCGAAACCCCCTACCCACACCCCAGTCCAGCAAGCCCCCCTTTGAAAAAAACAGCGACATTCTGACCTAGAAATGAGCCTTGTTGAACGTGAGCGCATATGAGACACACATAGACCTGTCCGCTTTTAAGAGACATTTATTTGAGAAGGCTTGCTCTCGTCTGAAAATACGGCAGTGGCTTATGATGGTGAGAGGAGGTGAGACACATAATTTTAAGTTCAGCTGGAAGTGCTTGTTCCTGAATATAAACACATATGAAGAATGGTAGTAAGACTTTAAAGTAAACATTGATTTAACCTTACAAACAATCATGGCCTTGAAATACATCCTCTTAACGTTCTCTTAATCTACTGCCAGATGTTTGTTTGCGAGTTTGTGTATGTGTGTCTGAGAGCCGTGGCCCCCTCAGCCATCTAATTGGTCTCCACCTCTCCATGGTTCCAGCACCCTCATTTGAACAGGGTAAATATGTACTTCTAAGTATACATTTTGTCAGGTTACCCTCAGCAAAAAGCCTTTGATTCCACTAAGGCGGCTTGTTGAAGAGAGCAAGAAACAGAGAAAGAGAGAGAGTGAAAAAAAAAATGCTTCACTCCAGTTGGCATCCAATTTGGAGCAACAGACATTAAAGCGGCAGCCAGTCGCTAATAGGAGCCATTCCTGCAACTAGCGTCAGAAAGGAGGTGTGCTTGGAATTAGAGCTTCAGCAGCCCTCTGAGACCTATGCTAATAGATTTCAGCTCTACTAACCCTTCACTCGCCCAATTAGCTTGCTTTAGTGTGACTGAAAAAGCCGAAAGTGTGTGTGTGGGGGGGGGGGTTGACCCAAACAAGTGTGTCCAACTATTTTTTTTTTTTCGTTTTTAAAGAAAACATTAGGGATTGAAAGTACTTACTGCCATGATGTTAGGGAGTTCTGGTTGCCATGAAAACCAATGAAAGATAATGACAGCCACACTCACATAGTATACAGAGTTGGCCTGATGCACTCTCACAAACCCGCACACAACAAATAAATAAAACTACTGCTCTTTACACACGACTTTTACCACTTCTTGAGGAGGAGCATTACAAAGAAAATAGAGAGTGCACTTTTAACCCTGACCCTGTGAGGAGAGAGTGGCCTAACCTGTAATAAACCTCTAACCCAAGCACTGGATCCTAAATCACTCATCAGGTCTCTGGAGTATCAAATATCGCCTCATACAAACGTACACGCACAGCCGCAAACAAACGTATGCAAATAGACACCAAGAAACACAAACACCCCACTCTGACAACTACACTTCCTCCTCAGAGTACAAATATATCATTATCATTTCAGAAAATTTACTGAAAAATGGTAGCATAAAATGTGAAATTTCAGAGTGTGTGAGCGAGGGGTGTAAGTCACAGAGGCAGAGGTCTTGGCAGGGCACCCAGAAGCTGTAAAGGTTTAGCACCAGCCCACAACCTGTTTACTTCATACTGAGCAGATCTACTGTGAGGGCCCTGATCCCACACCATTGCACACACTCTTTCCTTTTCTCTTCCCCTACTTTCTCTCGTTCTTTCTACATACTAGGGGTTATAGAGACTAGTTGATAAGCTATGCATATAGCATGACACATGTCAGCCTCTTGCATAACAGTGAAATAGAAAGCAACAGATAAATTCCTATCTCTGAATATTGTCAGTTGAGCTTGCTTGAAATTAATGTTGATTAAACCAAAGAATTAGCTGTTCCCAGCAAAAAGCAGAAATGAATTAGCTGTTCCAAACTTTTATACTTAAACAATACCCTGTCAAAACAGTTAGCTGTTTTAAATATACGAGAACTTACATAGTCATCTTAATATTATAAAAAATATATATATATTTTTTTTAAAAAGTGCAGAGGTTGCATCTAATGAGGAATTAACCAGTGTGGTGTAAGAACATTTTAAAAATTGTGTACAAGAATCCTGTAGAAGGGATTCTATATTTGAATATGAATTGAAACCTGTGTAAAAGAGAAATGTTAATTAATTATTGTGTGTATATATTATATATATATATATATATATATATATATATATATATATATATATATATATATATATATATACACATACACACACACACACACACACACTACCGGTCAAAAGTTTTGAAACACTTGACTGAAATGTTTCTCATGATCTTAAAAATCTTTTAAAAATTTTGATCTGAAGGCGTATGCTTAAATGTTTGAAATTTATTTTGCAAACAAAAATATAATTGTGCCACTATATTAATTTATTTCATTATAAAACAAAAATTAAATTATTATTATTTTTTTTTTTAATTGATGACTTGGACCAAATAATAAAGAAAAGCAGCCACTAAGTGCCCAGCATATAGATGGGAACTCCTTCAATACTGTTTAAAAAGCATCCCAGGGTGATACCTCAAGAAGTTGGTTGAGAAAATGTCAAGAGTACATTTCTGAAAATTCTAGGCAAAGGGTGACTACTTTGAAGATGCTAAAATATAACACAGTTTTGATTTATTTTGGATTTTGTTTAGTCACAACATAATTCCCATAGTTCCATTTGTTACTCCATAGTTTTGATGACTTTACTATTATTCTAAAATGTGAAATAAAAAATTATAATAAAGAATGAGTAAGTGTTTCAAAACTTTTGACCAGTAGTGTGTGTGTGTGTGTGTGTGTGTGTGTGTGTGTGTGTATATATATATATATATATATATATATATATATATATATATATATATATATATATATACACACACAGTATAATTAATTGTTTCAAGTTATTAATGTCCTGACTATACATTGTGATCAGTTGAATGTCACTTTGGTGAATACAAAAGTACCAATTTCTTTCCATAAGAGCAAAATCTGTACATTATTCCACTCTTTAGGCCGCCAGTGTATATATATATAAATATATATATAAAAAAAAATTATATTCAGATAAGTAAAATGCATCACATTATTGTGGCAGAGGAGTTAAGCATTGATAAGATAATTCAAAAAGTGGCTTTAGAATCCAATGTATTTATTTGCATATTATTGAACACTGGCCTACATTTCACAGCAATCCATTTTGTAATTGAATTTGTCAATCAGTCCGAGATTTATTATGAGGGCTTGTATTGAACTGCACAGGAATATTCCTCATAACAGTCCGGGGACATGATTAATTGCATAAATTTTTTTAACATGTTATTTTTAATATTAAATTGCACTGTATTAGTGCATTAAATCGACAGCCCTAATATATATACTGTATATACACTAGCAGCCAAAAGTTTGGAATAATGTACAGATTTTGCTCTTATGGAAAGAAATTGGTACTTTTATTCACCAAAGTGGCATTCAACTGATCACAATGTATAGTCAGGACAATAATAACGTGAAAAATTACTATTACAATTAAAAAAAAAAAAAACATTCAGAACTTCTTAAACTACTTCAAAGAGTTCTCATCAAAAAATCCTCCACATGCAGCAATGACAGCTTTGCAGATCCTTGGCATTCTAGCTGTCAGTTTGTCCAGATACTCAGGTGACATTTCACCCCACACTTCCTGTAGCACTTGCCATAGATGTGGCTGTCTTGTCGGGCACTTCTCACACACCTTACATTCTAGCTGATCCCACAAAAGCTCCATGAGGTTAAGATCCATAACACTCTTTTCCAATTATCTGTTGTCCAGTGTCTGTGTTTCTTTGCCCACTCTAACCTTTTCTTTTTGTTTTTCTGTTTCAAAAATTGATTTTCTTTTACAATTCTTCCCATAAAGGCCTGCACCCCTGAGTCTTCTCTTTACTGTTGTATATGAAACTTGTGTTGAGTGGGTACAATTCAATGAAGCTGTCAGCTGAGGACATGCGAGGTGTCTATTTCTCAAACTAGAGACTCTGATGTACTTATCCTCTTGTTTAGTTGTATATCTGGGCCTTCCACATCTCTTTCTGTCCTTGTTAGAGCCAGTTGTCCTTTGTCTTTGAAGACTGTAGTGTACACCTTTGTATGAAATCTTCAGTTTTTTGGCAATTTCAAGCATTGTATAGCCTTCATTCCTCAAAACAATGATTGACTGATGAGTTTCTAGAGAAAGCGGTTTCTTTTTTGCCATTTTTGACCTAATATTGACCTTAAGACATGCCAGTCTATTGCATACTGTGGCAACTCAAAAACAAACACAAAGACAATGTTAAGCTTAATTTAATGAACCAAATAGCTTTCAACTGTGTTTGATATAATGGCAAGTGATTTTCTAGTACCAAATTAGCAATTTAGCATGATTACTCAAGGATAAGGTATTGGAGTGATGGATGCTGGAAATGGGGCCTGTCTAGATTTGATCAAAAATGACTTTTTTCAAATAGTGATGGTGCTGATTTTTTTACATCAGTAATGTCCTGACTATACTTTGTGATCAGTTGAATGCCACTTTGGTGAATTAAATACCAATTTCCTTCCGAAACAGCAAAATCTGTACATTATTCCAAACTTTATGCCACCAGTGTATATATATATTAGGAATGTGACCGAAGCTGAATACCTTATTCGGAAAGGCACGAATCACTTATTCAATTCAATCACTTATTAAGAAGTGGAAAATTTGGGTATCTTTTGATACCAAGCCAAGGTCAGGTAGACCAAGAAAGATTTCAGCCATAACTGCCAGAAGAATTGTTCGGGATACAAAGAAAAACCCACAGGTAACCTCAGGAGAAATACAGGCTGCTCTGGAAAAAGATGGTGTGGTTGTTTCAAGGAGCACAATACGACGATACTTGAACAAAAATGAGCTGCATGTTTGAGTTGCCAGAATGAAGCCTTTACTGCGCCAATGCCACAAAAAAGCCGGGTTACAATATGCCTGACAACACCTTGACATGACTCACAGCTTCTGGTACACTGTAATTTGGAGTGTTGAGACCAAAATAGAGCTTTATGATCACAACCATAAGCTCTATGTTTGGAGAGGGGTCAACAAGGCCTATTGTGAAAAGAATACCATCCCCTCTGTGAAGCATGGTGGTGGCTCACTGATGTTTTGGGGGTGTGTGAGCTCTAAAGGCACGGGGAATCTTGTGAAAATTGATGGCAAGATGAATGCAGCATGTTATCAGAAAATACTGGCAGACAATTTGCATTCTTCTGCACGAAAGCTGCGTATGGGACGCTCTTGGACTTTCCAGCACAACTATGACCCTAAGCACAAGGCCAAGTTGACCCTCCAGTGGTTACAGCAGAAAAAGGTGAAGGTTCTGGAGTGGCCATCACAGTCTCCTGACCTTAATATCATCGAGCCACTCTGGGGAGATCTCAAACGTGCGGTTCATGCAAGACGACCAAAGACTTTGCCAAGACATTTTGCCAAGACAAATGGGCAGCTATACCAACTGCAAGAATTTGGGGCCTTATAGACAACTATTACAAAAGACTGCACGCTGTCATTGATGCTAAAGGGGGCAATACACAGTATTAAGAACTAAGGGTATGCAGACTTTTGAACAGGGTTCATTTCATTTTTTTCTCTGTTGCCGTGTTTTGTTTTATGATTGTGTCATTCTGTTATAACCTACAGTTGAATATGAATCCCATAAGAAATAAAAGAAATGTGTTTTGCCTGCTCACTCATATTTTCTTTAAAAATGGTACATATATTACCAATTCTCCAAGGGTATTCAAACTTTTGAGCACAACTGTATATATATATAGAAATTTGGAATTACGAGAATGTTGAAGTTAAACTGAAGAGCTTTGCATTCCTAAGCCAAGTGTTGTCCACAGGCTGACAGAAGCTATAAGCGAGTGGAACATTTGCACCATTCTTGACAACACTAACAGCATCAATGGAGATATGCAAGCTTGCGTTTGTCACCCACATCATCTCAACTGTGTGGGGCACATTCTGGCAGCTGATGGCGTGTCCTTTAAAAGGGGAACATTAATTCACCAGCTAGTCAACTAGTGTTGTGTCCTGTGACATACTATCTTTTGCATGATACAAAGATTCTGCATTGCTTGGTATACAAATCTCTTTCACTTTTAGAACCCCATGCATCAAAAGAAAGGGTAGGATTAAATGAAATAATGAGGTAATTATGTGAGCAATTTGAGAACATTAAAAAGCATTACGTAAACATTGTGGAGAAATTAGTAAATGATGCATTTCATTTTCCACAGAAAAATTTCAGCTACTGCCTTGAGCGCACACAGAGTGGAACACAGGCCTTGCCAGCACTGAATTAAGAAAAATAGAGAATGGGAATGTAAAAGAGAAAGAATTGCATGATAAATTGTATTTACCTGGTCTTCACAACATCCAGAGGGTGCATCAAGCAAATCTCCACCAGACCTATGGAAGACAAACACCATAAGTAATTACATGTCTGTCTCACTGCTCTGTTAAAACTCCAGTAAATCAGTCACTGAAATGAGACATGAGTACAACTAATATCTTGCAATTCATTCACAGGCCATTAAGCTTTCATTACCAAATGCCAAGCTTTCTTTATTTCTCTTTCACTCTCTCGTCATATTTCACTGAGCTGTTTAAGTAATATTTTGGTTTAATTGGATTCAAATCTGGTATTTAACTTATTCATTCAGACCATTCTACCCTTATGGCGTTGTGTAGTGACTTTAGCTGCATAATCATTCCTAATACAGCTTAATTTCCTCAAAACACAGCACTTGAAAGAACTGCAGGATCCTGCCAAGCGCAAAGTCTCCCGAGACTGAAACGTGCAGCCTAATCCACAAATATTTCACCACGTTAGAAATGAGACATATTATACACCATGATCCATACATTTTGTAAATACAAATAAAAGTCACAGATGTCTGCAAACCACGTGTGTGCATGATTTCATTCTCTGTCGGACTGAATGCGATATTTGTGCTTCTGTCTTCGGTAAACGGAGGGTTTTCCCCTAAAAAATTCCTATGTAACAGACCCCCAAACTCGCATCCGACAGGAGCTGCTTGGCCAGCCGCCACCTTTGTCACTCTGATCTTGTTTTTGCCTTCTTGCCATTCTACTGCAGCTGACAAGCGTGCGGTAAGGGATCTGGCAACAAAATGGCCTCCATGCAGAGAAGTAGGAAATTGTGCTCGCCTGGCCTGCAAGTCATTACCATCATCCATTTTATTCTGTTCCAATGTGATGATGGACTTAAAATCCCAAAGCATTTTGAATCCTATTTTAACTGGACCAGCCCATAGAGACACTGCCGTAATGGCCCATTTAATGCCAGGATTCTGTATGTGCTCAGGCCATGTCTGAGGGGGTTGAGCGGTGTATAAAATGCCGAATAATAGTGATTTCACACTACAAAACGCAGTGGATACTTCGGCTCTGTTGTTACCATGCAGATCATGTTCCATGAGGTGATTAGTTGGTGTCTGTGATTAACAGTTGAAACCGTATCTGTTGGGCCACAAAATATATTAACAGTTAACAGCAAGATTTAATGTCTGTTCTGCGCTAAACAGTACATGACAGGAAGGCGTAGACAATGTTTTTGTTCAAGGTAGCTGTAAACACACTGATACGACTCTTCAAAAACAGACTGAGGAAGTACTACGTAAGTGAGATGAGTGTGATCTGTCTCAATGAGAATGTAGATGAGGTATTTTTGCACAATTATATGTCAGCGAAGCGATTCTCAGCTCCTTTTTGCTGTTTAATTTAACGGCTTCCTTCACAGATTCCTCAATGTGTACACAGCTGCTGAGAAGTACAGTCCTATTCTAATTTCCTCCATTAAATGTATTGTCCAAAAACAAGACATTGCCTCCTTGGAGATTTTTCAGGAAAGTAATTACCATGAGAAATACCAGAGAGGAATTACAGTCCACCATTGTGACTTAATCTAGACATCGCTACACTGGCAGATTAGAGGGCAACTATCATAAAGCAAAAGATACAAAGTTGTTAAAAGAGTGTGAGTCTTTTTAACTGAGGATGTAGCACAAATTAATCAATTCTACTCTTCTTAAACAGTATCTTTGTCTTGTTTTCCAGTAAAAATCAAAACAGTCTTAAATCAAGATACATTTCCTTGAGGAAAAACAAAAACAAAAAAGCCATTCCCAATAGGTAAGAAAAATAAACTTGTTTCCCTTTGAATTTTGTTTATTTTTCTTACCCCACTGGCAATTCGTTTTTGTATGCTTGTTTTAAGCATGAGCCTCACTAAATTGTGTTATATTTCTCTGAAAAAAGCAACATGATCACACGGGAAGTCAGGATGTTGCTTCTGAATGTTCCAGTGCACTGACATCAGCCCCATTTTTGCATCGGTTCAAGCATGTTTACCTTCTGTGGCGCGATCTATGTTAACCACGGGGTTGACTCCGATTCCTGTCTCGCATTGAAATCAGTAATCGCATTCTCATAATCAGTGACCAGTGCAATTCAGGGGTTCCATTTTTCTTCTAAGAATACATTTTTACTCCATTGACGGTAAGGTTTGAGGAGGAATGCATATTAAAAATATGCATTCCTCTTCACTATATTACATCCTTTAAAGCAAAAGACAACTCACTTTTGGCGCCCCCCTGCGGGCATTTCACCCAGAAACTGGAGCTTGCATGAGAACTTATGTTTAAAACCCTTCTCGTTTCGGACACTAGGGACACAGCTCCAAATTTCTATAAGCACAGACAGAGTTTAGCTCAAGAAAAGTCAACCTACTATTTATGAATTGACTGTGACTTCAGTTTGAATAAAAAAATACTTAAAAGCTTAAGAGTAATTTTTGCGCCAAAAGCTTCACCAAACTAAATTGCAAAAATAATGACGGTCCCCTGTCTGCCATCGGTCAGTTAAAAAGATAGCCCACCACAAACTCACACTATTGGTTGAGACAATGTTTTGTCGGCCTAGTCAGGATGCTCAAACAAACTAAGCCATGTTTTAATAGAACCACCAAGCCACCGTGTTTATGCCTTTCAGGGAATCTAAACCTAAAAATGTTTACTTATAGTTGTCTTTGCATATTAAGCTGGATAGGAGAAAGTATTTTAAAATCGAAAACATTACACACTTCGGCTTTAATATCTTCCGTAATTTTGCTTCTTATGTAAATGTATCTTATTTTCAGGATTTTTAATTTGTTTTTCACTGGAAATCAAGACAGAAATACTGGAAAATCCTTCAGAAAATAATTTTTTGTAGTGTAGCAGTAGGACAGGGTGAAGTGCTGTGGTTCATCTCATGTCCTACTGATTTCAGCTGGTGGGAAGCTATATCGGGAGGGGGAAAACGAGGAAAAAGTGGGCAAATTTGGTATGTCATTGTCTCCCTGTCTCTCAAGGCAATATTACGCAGTAACGTTTATCATTAATTAATCATGGCTGCTAGGACATCACAGGGGAAAATAATGTTACACACTCGGGAGACACATGTTTTCCATTTCAGGGCTCTACCCATCCAGAAGAAATAAAAGAGAAGGAGGCCTGGGAGAGCCATCTCAGCACAGCTGGAGGAATCCACCCACCTATACGAACTTCATTCAATCATAGAGTTGCTTACAGTATGTGTTGTGGTATGTTAAGGGACATTTCCTTTGAATGTGCCATATCACTTGATAAAGAGGTGAAAAATGAAACACTCTCATAACCGTGACTGCATTATGCCCAGGGAATACAGAGCAATCCTGAATTCAAAGATTACAGACTGAAACATGCATTCCTGGAAGCTTATTGAGATTTCACCAAGTCAGACATCTTCCTTGTCAACATCCTTGTTGGTCCTGGAATGACATGCTTATCAACCAATCAGATTTCCAGGTAAGGGTTGGTCTTAAGGCTGGGTTTGGGCATTCTTATCAACCTATCATTTCCCACTGATTTTAAGTCAAGAGAGCATTTGTGAGAAGGTCTAGAGATACCTGGATTTGTATAACTCGAGTCTGAAGGAATATAAAGACAACTTTATGGGTCTAAACTCCTGAAGAAAAAAATCCAGTGTCTCATGCATGTGCCAAACGCCTGTGTATGCGTGCATAGTATGGCGTATACTTTGACAGGCTTGCTTTCGACTGTATGCAGACGCTGAGCATTCACGTCAAAATGGAAGTATACCTAGGGCTTTAAGGTTGGAATTAGGGTTATAGTTAGGGTTAGGGATAGGGTTGGGGTTAGGTCTATGTTTGGCAGGAATGATGTTTCAGGACTATGGAGTGGGACATGGTCATGTGTCTGTCACTGGGGAGATGCGGTAAGGGCCATCAGCTGGTGATTGTTAACACCAAACACTTGTGTCTCATTACAGTGACGACGGAGACGGGTTCCTCCACCATGGCCCCGAAAGCAGTGATGAAGCCACAGCTGCTGCTCCCAAAGCTGGGCCCCCAGGACGAGCCAGAGGCATTCCTGAGTTTCTTTGAACAGTCGGCCACCGCCTGCGGCTGGCCGCGAACCCAATGGACCCTCCACCTGCTGCCGCTGCTTTCTGAGGAGGCCTAGCTCGCAGAGCAGCAAGTACCAGCTGAGGACCACCTGGACTACATCAAGCTGAAGACTGCTGTCCTGCAATGGGTTGGCCGCAGCCCCGAACAACATCGTCAGCGGTACCGTTCCTTCACCCTGAATGACGCCGGCCGACCGTTCCTGTTTGCCCAGCAGATCCGTGATGCCTGCTGAAGATGGGTGCTGGCCAAGGAAGGCCGCGGCGTGGAAGATGTCATCGAGCTGATGGTGCTGGAGCAGCTAACCGTTCGCATGCCCAGAAGAACCGCGGAATGGGTCCAGTGCCATCGCACCACGTCAGTGGATGACGCTGTCCAGCTGGCCAAAGCCCACATGGCGGCCTATCTGGAGCCGGTGAGCAGCAGTCCAACTCTCTCTTTCTCTCTCTCTCTCTCTCTCTCTCTCTCTCTTTCGCTTCTCCTCTTGTCCCTCCCTCTCCTCGCTCTCACCCTATACCCGCTCCCCGGAAACGGGGAGTGGTTCCACCCAAACCAGCACCCCGCCTTCAAGGGCTGCACTACGCGCCGGCCCCCTACCCCTCTCCGTTGAGGTTGATGTCTCTGCTGCCACGAGTGCAGCTGGGAAGCCTGGGCTGGTCTGTCAGAGTTGCTGGGAACCGAGACACGTCCAAACCCGGTGTCCAGTAAGGGAGGCGGAGACGTGGATACGGGTACCCGACACACCACAGACTGCCCCTGATCGACCAGGGATGTACCGTATACTGGTAAAAATTAAGGGGCGTAGAGTGGAGGCCGCAGATAATTCTGGCCAGGATTTAAAAGATTATTAAAAGCGTTATGTGTGGATGGTCCTGCAAACCAAAATCTCAGTGTGTGTCGTGTGACGTGATGGCTGAGGAGGCGGAGCCGGGGACGACCACATCTGCTCAGTGTCAGGATGACACAGGAGGGGAATCCTCCGGCGTTCCTATCCTTAGGGAATTCCCGGAGGGGGATTTCCCTCTAGAGCAGTCACGTGACAAACCCTTAGGCACGCCTTTGACCAAGCGAGAATAATCAATTGCCAGCTGCTCCAGCCTGATGTCTCCCTCACATATCCATATTTTTCAATTATTAGGGACCGGTTGTATCGAGTGACGCAGGACACTCAAACCCATGAAAATACAGTTCCTGTATGGTTGTCAGCCCCGCGGGGTGCTTGACGTCATACAGGAGGCGTGGGAGGACGGACCTTCCCAAAGCAAAAATTAAATTCAATATGTCCTTGATCTTCAAGCAAAGCTACACACACTGGGTCAGTTGTCACAACAAAATTTGCTCCAAGCTCAAGAGACACAAAGCCGGCTCTATAATAGGGGTGCTCAGCTATGGGAATTTGCACTGGGAGACAAAGTACTTGTATTACTCCCCACATCGAGCTCAAAATTACTCGCCAAGTGGCAAGGACCCTTTGAGGTTACACGGCGAGTCTGGGATTATGAGGTTAAACGAACGGATAGAGGTGGAGCACGTCAAATTTACCACCTCAACCTCCTTAAATTATGGAGAGAGGCAGTCCCTGTGTCCATGGCGATGGTAGTTCCGGAGAGGGCAGAGCTCGGTCTGGAGTTGAAGTTCAAAGCCAATCCATTCACCCCGGTCCCTTGTGGAGACAACCTCTCACCATCCCAGCTCACGGAGGTGGCCAAGTTTCAAAATGTATTAGTGGATGTGTTGTCTGCTCTTCCCCCGGCCGTACTAACCTCATACAACACCATATCGAGACCCCACCAGGAATGGTTGTGCGTAGTCGGCCATACCGCATACCCGAACATAAGAAAAAGGTGATTCGGGACGAATTAGAGGCAATGCTCAAAATGGGGTTAATAGAAGAATCGCACAGTGATTGGGCCAGCCCGGTTGTTCTTGTACCTAAGAGTGATGGGTCAGTCCGGTTCTGTGTTGATTCAACGCCTAAATTTGAAGCGTACTCAATGCCCCTAATTGACGAGCTGCTCGATTGGTTGGGTGCAGCTCAATTTTACTCGACACTGGATTTAACAAAGGGATATTGGCAGATCCCCTTAACTCCAATATCCCAAGAAAAACTGCCTTTTCCACACCGTTCGGATTACACCAATTAGTCACTCTTCCGTTTGGTTTGTTCGGGGCTCCTGCCACGTTCCAGCACCTAATGGATAAGATCCTCTGGCCACACGCCGCAAATGCCGCTGCCTACTTGGATGACATTATCATATACAGTAAGGATTGGCAGAAGTATATGCAGCATCTAAGAACCATACTGAGGTCGCTGAGGCAGGCAGGACTCACAGCAAACCCGAAAAAGTGCGCAATTGGGCAGGTGGAAGTATGGTATCTGGGCTTCCACTTGGGTTATGGGCAGGTATGACCCCAAATTGATAAAGCTGCAGTGATAGCGCCCTGCCCATGTCCCAAGTCCAAAAAGTAGGTGAGACAGTTTATGGGGCTGGCTGGCTATTACAGAAGGTTTGTGCCTATTTTTTCTGATGTCTGAGGTACAAGGACCAATATAAGAAGCTGATCCAGGAGAATGTCCAACATGCAAAATCACAGTTACAGTTGAGGTAAATAGTTGCTTTTCCACCATCGGGCCTGTGCGAACCAGGGCTACCAACTGGTCACCCGAGACCAATAGCTTTGGACCTTGAGCTGCGAGACCAAAATCAATCTGCATTACCCATCGGGCCAATAGCATTGCCCTAAAACCTGCCCTTAAGGCAACATCACACACCCTGCACACCATTTCACATGCAAGAGGGAAACTCAAGTTGAGATATCAGACTCTGGAGACAAGCCAGCCCTCGAAATGAACACACATTTGTACTGTGCCCGCAATTTGTTTTTTAATTTCCAGAACTTGTACCGTTGTGCACTGAATACACAACTGGGCAAGTTCGGCGACAATATACTTAATAAAGTTTTCATTTAGGCAGATGTGATCAGCCCAAATGTTCAGAAGAACCCTGATTTCGTCTACTGGTCAGTAGTGACAATTTGCCATTATCCATTGATTTATTGAGGTAAGCTGGTGGCTAGATATGAAAAATTGGGAAATGTGTCTCTTGCTGCTGAAACCTCTGACCTGACTCAACGAAACTCTGCCTTTGACATTGACCCCACCTCAATACCCAATGGGCCTTTTTTGGCCCAAGGGTAATCTGGGGGCCAAAGACCATTGGCTGTTTGCCCCGAGGAGGCAGTATGAAACCCCGGAAGAGACACTTGGAACGTAACTGGCCCTGGCATGCACTAACATGCCCACTTTTGGCCCGATAGTGGAAATGCGACTAATACAATGTGAAGGAAGCCTGTATCTGTTTGAACCCTGTTGCCGCTAAGGGCTGTATATGAGGGGCTCATAGAGGGTCATAGGTAGGAAGCAGCGAGAGGCTGAGAAAGCCTGTCACTCATTTAAGTCTAATGAACTCCATGTTTGGGGGGAAAAAAGAACACCCTAATTAAGCAGTTGTCGTCTTAGTTAACAGAGAGGGGAAAATGCACGAACAAGGTGTGAAGGGCAAAGAATAAATTACAGCCATTATTGGCATGTTTCATGAGAATGGATGTGAGCAAAAAACAAACAAATATAAAGACAAAGAGAGGGTGGGGGGCTAGAGATGGATACACTGAAAAGGGAAAGTGAGACATTTCCTTCACACCGCTATGCAGGTAATTAAAACCCTTAAAGTGGATGCAAGCTGTGCTCTTGAAATGAGAGAGGCCCTGAGCTTCAGCCACACTATTAGAGGAAATGACATGATGATGTTGTTGGCCAAGAAGTTATTGGCTGAGATGGGGAACATGATGGAAACAAGATCATTTTTGTAGATTGGACAACAATCACACAGCTCCGCTCAGCAAGTTTCTCTGTGTTAATACAATGCAAGGTTCAGCAATGTTGTTGAGCAACCTTACCACCACCACTAATATCTACCTAAAATAACAATGCAAATGCTGACCTTTATACATCACCACAGAATCAATACAAACTGTTGGCTGCAACAACAACTAAGTTTGAAGTCCGACGACAACCTTATCTAATAAATTGTGTCACTCATAGTCCATCAAGAGAAGCATAGACTAAGAGTCTGCTACTCCAAAAATCTCAGGTTTTCCCATCCAAATGTTGAGTTGCACCCTGGGATTTCTGAGACTATCAGCACATGCTACTGTTTGATCATGTCTCTCAAGTGAAGTGGAGATAGCGTGGAAAAATAGAAACTCTCTCTGCCTCTCTGAAATATATCTCTGTAATATTATCATTAAGCAAAAGTGTAGGGAGAAATTGACCTGCCATCTGGTTGGTGTTTTAGGCTTAGTTCCGCCTGAGTGAGTGACAGATCATTGAGTTCCATTATTTGGCGTGTCTTTTGTCTCTGAATCACAATAGCACTGACAGTTTCTGTCATCCGTGGCTTCTACATCTGCAGTTACATGTGAGCAAACAGCCACACACACTGCAACAAATTGGCAAGGCGAGGCAAATGCCCTCAAGACTTACTCACTCGATGTCACAAAACCTCACTCGGCAACAAAGAAAGCAAGCATCTTTTCGATTTTAGCAATCATGACATCATCTATATTGACAAGAAGCATGTGTATTATGTTTTAAATATTTAACATGCATAGAAATTTTGGCATAAGTTTCTACTGAACGCAGGAGAGGGAAGATAATATAGGAAGTCATTTAAGCCAAAAGAATAGAATTAAACAGAATGCTCACACTGTGAATTTGACGACAGTGGGTCTAAAGTTTTGCTGCTGAAATCGGTCGGTGCTGATCAAAAATCAAATCACTGCCCCCAATGGACAAAGTTGGAAGTGTTGTTTAACGTATGGGCTCTTGTGAGTTTCTAGGTGAAATGTCCACAGAGTGGCACCAAAACGAGTTGCATTTTTAATTGTTAATGATGTAATATTGTCAACAGGAATGCATATTTTATCAACTGTATCCCCTAACCCAAACCCCAACCCTAAACCTAACAATCAGTGAAGTAACATTTTTATTTTAGAGCAAGAATGCTACCTCTGAATGCCACTTACCATTGATTATGTGTACACGATTACTTCCTGGTTTCCACAGGACCAGATTATGTGTCTCCGAGGTTGCTCTTGTCTGAATTGATGCAAAAATGTCTGATGGGAGATGCCATTTGTCAGTAATTTGGCTGATGAGGATGACTTCAGGGTACGTGAACTTTCGGAAGCAACACATCGATTTCTAATGTGATCACGTTGAATTAAAAAACCAAACTTGCTAATGTGTGGGACATGGAACACAGGTTTTCTGTATCTATGTTGTGGTATTGTTGTACTACGTGTTGCCTCAGACATCGATCATTTGTTGGGAAACCAGGTATTGTGCTTCCACAGAGTTAAGAGTAAGATAAAGACAGTCGATACACATCTTAGAAGATACCACATTGACTCAAGAGACCAGGCAACTGTTCGGTGTGTATTTATAATAGTCTGATATCTTCCCTGATAGGAGTCCATACATCACCACAGTTGAGATTGCTATCTGCAGTTGGTCTTGGCTCGGGCAAGAACCTCACTCTTGCTCCCACGCAAAAGTGAGAAAGGAAAATAGCACAGTGACAGTAAATAATTGCTCAATGTGCACAGGTGTCATCAATCATCCCGAGACAGAGACTTAGCAAAAAGATTTCCCAAAAGTCTCTGAGTAAAGGTTAGTGTAGACGTCATGAGAGGGTATGGAGGTTCACATCAAGTGCAGTGTCGCAAAGGCTGGTTGTCTGCAGCCAGCTGCAGTTGTTACCAAGGCTAACTACCATTATTAGTGTTACTAGTCTAACAGCTGCTAGCATTGCCTCCAGCTACTTGGGTTAAAGTCACACTTGAGTTACTTCAAACCATGCAGAAATTATTCTTGGTCCTGTCTACTTAGAGTGAGTGAGATAACAACCACAACATCTTGTATTGGACATTCACATATCTTAGTAATTAAGGAAAGTGCTAATTGCTTCCTTGTTGTTACATTGTCAGTGTGAATGGCCATGCATGACACACTGGAAATGTCACATTGTCCAGCCATTCATGAACTAGCAGTGCTGGTTTTGATGGATCGCTACCCACTACACTCCTCAAAACATTTTTTTACCAAATCATTTTAAAAAACGTTTCTTCTGTGCGCACATAAATCTTGTTGACAACAATATTATGACACCTCACAAACAACTGTATAGGCTGAACCTTTTCTCCTGAGAGGCTTATGCACGGTCTTTATAGGTGTTATATCCCGAGTCTGTGATCTGGGAGTTGCATATCAGGCATGTCTTTTTATGTCAATCCACAGCAGCGCCGTTTGGCTGCGTTCCTGATTCCACCAGTAGCTAATTGAGCACACCCTTATCATTGGTGACACCTCCACACTAAACTTCATGAATAAGGCTGCTAAAAACACACAGACACAGGAATGCTAAACATACAGGCAGTATGACCATACTGCACCATTTGTCATCCTGAGTAACAATGAACATCTGATTAGCCATCAGAAGCTCAACACCTCACACCTGCATCAGGTTCCACTTCTGGTTGACCGAGGAAAAACACCATAGTACAGGAACTAGGTGAAGTGTGAGCAATGTAGATAACATGCTCACTAGAATCTGTTTCTATGCATATACATACAGAAGTGTGCATGAGAGACAGAAACATTCATAGATAGTAGTCATTTGATTCTAATCCTGTAAAATGATAATTGTCATATAAAAACATGATCACTGCAAAGAAAGTTATATAATAGATGGTTCCAGTCCTGGATACTGACTGGTTAATACAGTGCTCCAGCTGTTCTAAAATACATAATATCAGAATCAGAATGAGCTTTACTGCCAAGTATGCTTACACATACAAGGAATTTGTCTTGGTGACAGAAGCTTCCAGTGCACAAACAATACAACAACAAGAGAGATAATAATAAAAAAAAATTGAATAAAAATAAAAAGTGAATAGAAATATAAGTATATATAGAAATACACAATAAGACTATATATATATATATATATATATATATATATATATATATGTGTGTGTGTGTTATACATACACTGGCGGCCAAAAGTTTGGAATAATGTACAGATTTTGCTGTTTCGGAAGGAAATAGGTACTTTAATTCACAAAGTGGCATTTAACTGATCACAAAGTATAGTCAGGACATTACTGATGTAAAAAAAAAAACAGCACCATCACTATTTGAAAAAAGTAATTTTCGATCAAATCTAGACAGGCCCCATTTGCAGCTGCCATCACTCCTACACCTTATCCTTGAGTAATCATGCTAAATTGCTAATTTGGTTCTAGAAAATCACTTGCCATTATATCAAACACAGTTGAAAGCTATTTGTTTCATGAAGTGAAGCTTAACATCGTCTTTGTGTTTGTTTTTGAGTTGCCACAGTATGCAATAGACTGGCATGTCTTAAGGTCAATATTAGGTCAAAAATGGCAAAAAAGCAACAGCTTTCTCTAGAAACTTGCCAGTCAATCATTGTTTTGAGGAATGAAGGCTATACAATGCTTGAAACAGCCAAAAAACTGAAGATTTCATACAAAGGTGTACACTACATTCTTTAAAGACAAAGAAAAACTGGCTCTTACAAGGACAGAAAGAGATGTGGAAGGCCCAGATATATAAACATATATATATATATAAACTAAACAAGAGGATAAGTACATCAGAATTTCTAGTTTGAGAAATAGACACCTCACATGTCCTCAGCTGACAGCTTCATTGAATTCTACCCACTCAACACCAGTTTCATGTACAACAGTAAAGAGAAGACTCAGGGGTGCAGGCCTTATGGGAAGAATTGCAAAGAAAAAGCCACTTTTGAAACAGAAAAACAAAAAGAAAAGGTTAGAGTGGGCAAAGAAACACAGACATTGGACAACAGATAATTGGAAAAGAATGTTATGGATCTTAACCCCATTGAGCTTTTGTGGGATCAGCTAGACTGTAAGGTGCGTGAGGAGTGCCCGACAAGACAGCCACATCTATAGCAAGTGCTACAGGAAGCGTGGGGTGAAATGTCACCTGAGTGACATGCCAAGGATCTGTAAAGCTGTCATTGTTGCACGTGGAGGATTTTTTGATGAGAACTCTTTGAATTAGTTTAAGAATTTTCAAATTGCAATAGTAATTTTTCACGTTAGTAATGTCCTGACTATACATTGTGATCAGTTGAATGCCACTTTGGTGAATAAAAGTACAATTTCTTTCCATAAGAGCAAAATCTGTACATTATTCCAAACTTTTGGCCACCAGTGTATGTACAAATACAAATCTGTTACATATACAGCTATGATGCAACACACCTGTTCATTTACTGTGTATATCACTGCAACATGAATAGAGGCCAGGCCAACTCTTAACCTCAGTTGGTTAATATATGTCATGTCAGGGACTATATCTTCTGGCAGAAGGATGGCACTTAATGAATTTGATCACTTAAGATGTAGTTCACCCAAAAATTCTGTCAATATCTACTCACCCTCTTGTTGTTCCAGACTTGACTTTCTTTCTTCTGTGGCACAAAAAAGGAGATTTTAGGCAGAATTACAGTCTAAGTCACCATTTACTTTCATTGTATGGGTAAAAAAAAGATGTACTGAAAGTGAATGGTGACTGAGGCTCATTCTGCCTAACATCTCCTTTTGTGTTCCACAATAGAAAAAAGTCATATGGGTTTGTAACTACATGAGAAATTATGATAGAATTAAAATTTTTGGGTGAACTATCCCTTTAATAATGTTTTAATTAATACTTTAGTATATAACCATTTTATTAAAGCAATAAAGCATGCAATGCTGTTCTTTATAGTGAATATAGTCAAAATGGAGAAGTTGCAAGCACTCCACTTCATGTCAAGCCTAACAACGCCCCTTTGCTGTGATTATATTCACAATACAGCATAGCTTCTCCTACCTCATTGCTTAATAATAACTTTATTTGGAGGAGCAAAGCATAAAAATTTTATTTCAGGAGTAAAAGCTCATGTACTGTACATCACTGACTGGATATTAAAAGTGAATTAAAACAAAATGAGAAAATTAAACAGTAATCAAACAAAACCAAAGGGAGAAAGACTATCCATTAAAAAAAAAAAAAAAAAAAAAAAAAAAAACACAAGCATTAAGTTAGTCACACAGGCACTTACATATAATAAAAAGACATTTAAACTATTTAAATATGGTGACATATTTGTCATCAGATGGGGTGTTTACTGGAAGGAAGAATGAAGAGTATGAAGGAAAGACAGGAGGAATGAAAAACAAATAAGCTAACTAGAGTCATTTTTCTTCAAACATCTTGATCATTCACTCCCTTGAGTGAGAGTAATTCTGGCCTTGCAAAGCTCTGTGGGTTCATGAGTAAAAACAAGGGAAGTCATCTTTAGTATCAAAGGGGATTTTGAATGTGAAGTTTCTATCTAGCTGAACACTATATATATATATATATATATATATATATATATATATATATATATATATTGGCAGGTCAAGAAACATTTCTCAGTACAGCCTATTCTACAATCTTCCTGCAGGAATTGCATTATGCCCTATGTTTACTCAAACCATCGGACTTAAGAGGCATGTTGGTAACTTGCATGATAAAAATTCACTGCTTTCTTTAAAAAGTTCTCTATTTATATAGCCTGCTTTATTCCACATTTGGATTTGTGTAAAAAAAATAAATTAAAAAAATAAATAAAAAAAAAACACCAAAGAGTACGATGGTATTTTCATATTGTTTTGTATATGGTACCAAGTTAAAGCTTGTACATATATGGATATGGTAACAATGTGATAATCATTCAGTATGGTAAATATCAAAGTCCCATTGTGTTCTTAAACAATGTCCCATGATAGATAGTGCTTCCAGGGTAGAGTATAAATTTAACGTGCTCTATGGTAAAGGATGTGTTCTATTGTAAGGGCACAGAAGTAATGTTTTAAATATGAAAATTTGTTTTGAGTTCAAATCTAAGCACCTTGCACCAAGAGGACACAAGTTAAATACAAAAATACACAACTACACCAACTATCAAAACACAGTGCTCTTTTGAAGTTATTGTTAATAAGTTCTACAATAACATGACCTTGCATGATCCTGAATTTACGTAGTGCACTTGTCACTCGTTCTTACAGCTAGAAAATACCTGAGATCAAATTTCACAAAACACAGACGATAAGATTTGTATCAAAGGATGCAAATACCACTGACTGCATATAAGCACGTGAGGTACAGAAGAAAGGTTGGCCAGGTTAGATGCAAATTCTGCATTAACTGGTGCTGACAAGGATACTCGAGATACATTGGGTACATTTAGGTTGTCTATTCTTTGGAAAAGTTTTAAGCAAATAAGAGAGCCACCAAGTTCTTGCTAAAACTAAATACAGCTACAGTTAATAGTCCTATTTGTGGCAAAGGATACAGTTCAGTTCAAACTCCACCTGTCGAGCTAGCTTAGCAAGTTAGCAATAACAAATTAACTCTAAACCTAGCTGTAACCTTTGTAGCTCAATGATTTTGTTCAACGATCATCGTAGCCTTGCAGATGAACAGCTACTATTGTTTAGTGAACTCTAACACCTGAATAAGTTAGAACAACAAAGCACTATATAAATGCGAAAACTCTACCCCATTTACATTAATATTTCCACGGAATATACACGGATGGAGCCGTTGAAGTCAATGCACCGTTTCCACAAACTAACCCAGTCAGTTTCATGACGCTTTTGTGCGCTTGAACGGTTTGTCTGTGTTTTTAAGCTAATTTAGTGTTTTTCATGTTGGTTGGGCATGCAGTTGGAGACCTACCTCAAAGAACATGCTTATTTAATGCAAGATTGCATACTGCTCAACACGTTTCAGCCAAATCCTCAATTATAAAGGAACAATGCTGTTTTAAAAAAAATTACATAAAATAAAATTATAGCTTAACTTGGATAATGCAACTAATTATTGTAAATAGAAGTGTTTAACTGCAAAAAAAGAAAAAAAAAAAGAATTAAATGTATTAATTAATAATAAAATAAATAGCAGATGAGCGCCTGGTGCACTGTACTGCTGTGTAAAGGCAAAATACAGTAAGCATATATGTAAAAATGTAGTTATGCAGGAAATTTTCTCTTAGACTATGATCTGTCCTGGCTCAACTATGCTCAGATAAAAAACAAATTGCAGCAAGTACAAAATCCACACTGAAACAGGGCAAACCACATTTCTTACAGTTGTTTGGGGTAATACAAAGGCAGGCTGAAGTATCAGCATTTTTGAGGTCATGCATCAAATCATTAGTCATGGCTTTGATGCAAAAAAATTACTCCATGTACATATCTATTCAGTGCATTACCAAGCAGGGTCATCACTAGTGGAGGCCCAGGGGGCCCACAAAAACTCCAGTAGTTGTGCTATAAGCCCCTACACTATGATTAAATGACAGCTTGTTTGCCTAATAGTTAAACAAAAAAAACTACAAAAACATGCAATATTAGTGAAATAAGTCTCCAATTCAATGTCACCCATCTCCCCTCCCTAAAAAATGGTTTAGTCCAAATGTCCCACTAAGACAACAACAATAGTGTCAACAGAAAGAGAAAACAACTATCTGCCCTTGGCTGGATAACTTTAGAAGCTTTAAGTATAATTCTTATTTTATTAATTACCATTTGTCTTGAATAATTGCTTAAAACAATGTTAAGAAATTATTGAAGGCTAAATGTCATTGGTTTGATGTAATATTTATATAAAAAAAGTGTATACAAATACAGTGGCATGCAAAAGTCTGGGTACCCCTGATCAAAATTTCTGTTACTGTGAATAGCTAAGCGAGCAAAAGATGGCCTGATTTCCAAAAGGCTTAAAGTTAAAGATGAAACATTTCTTTAATATTTTAAGCAATTTTACTTTTTTATATTCATCTTTTACAGTTTCAAAATAACAAAAAAGCAAAAGGGCCCAAAGCAAAAGTTTGGGCACCTTGCATGATCAGTACTTAGTAACACCCCCTGGCAAGTATTTTGTAGCCAGCTAAGTGTCTTTCAATTTTTGTTTGGGGGATTTTCACCGATACTTCCTTGCAAAAGGCTTCTAATTCTGTGAGATTCTTGGGCCGTCTTGAATGCACTGCTCTTTTGAGGTCAATCCACAGATTTTCTATGATGTTTAGGTCGGGGGACTGTGAGGGCCATGGCATAACCTTCAGCTTGCGCCTCTTGAGGTAGTCCATTGTGGATTTTGAGGTGTGTTTAGGATCATTATCCTGTTGTAGAAGCAATCCTCTTTTCATCTTCAGCTTTTTTACAGATGGTGTGATGTTTGCTTCCAGAATTTGCTGGTATTTAATTTAATCCATTCTTTCCTCTACCAGTGAAATGTTCCGCTGTGCCACTGGCATCAACACAAGCCCAAAGCATAATCGATCCACCCCCGTGCTTAACAGTTGGAGAGGTGTTCTTTTCATGAAATTCTGCACCCTTTTTTCTCCAAACATACCTTTGTTCATTGCGGCTAAAAAGTTATATTTTAACTTCATCAGTCTGCAGGACTTGTTTCCAAAATGCATCAGGCTTGTTTAGATGTTCATTTGCAAACTTCTGACGCTGAAATTTGTGGTGAGGATGCAGGAAAGGTTTTCTTCTCATGACTCTTTCGTGAAGGTCATATTTGTGCAGGTGTCGCTGCACCGTAGAACAGTGCACCACTACTCCAGAGTCTGCTAAATCTTCCTTAAGGTCTTTTGCAGTTAAACAGGGGTTTTGATTTGCCTTTCTAGCAAACCTACGAGGAGTTCTCTCTGAAAGTTTTCTTGGTCTTCCAGACCTCAACTTGAACTCCACCATTCCTGTTAACTGCCATTTTTTAATTACATTACAAACCGAGGAAACGGCTACCTGAAAACGCTTTGCTATCTTCTTATAGCCTTCTCCTGCTTTGTGGGCATCAATTATTTTAATTTTCAGAGTGCTAGGCACCTGCTTAGAGGAGCCCATGGCTGCTGATTGTTGGGACAAGATTTGAGGAGTCAGAGTATGTATAAAGCTTTGAAATTTGCATCACCTGGCCTATCCAAACGATGATTGTGAACAAGCCATAGTCTTAATTAAGGTAAAAGTTATCTGAGAGCTCAAATCTCTTGGGGTGCCCAAACTTTTGCATGGTGCTCCTTTCCTTTTTTTCACTCTAAAATTGTACAAAATAAAAATACACTAATATTGCTTAAAATGTTGAAAAGAATGTTTCATCTTTAACTTTATGCCTTTTGGAGATCAGTTCATCTTCTACTCACTTAACTATTCACAGCAACAGAAATTATGACCAGGGGTGCCCAAACTTTTGCATGCCACTGTATACAATACTGTTTAGTATCAAAAAGCTTGCAAATTCACTGAAATTGGTAATGAATACTAAAATTGTGGTATTAGTCTGAAGACTTTTTAGGATGGTTGATGATCAGCTGTTATATTACAAATAAAATAATAATAAAAAAAAAATAAAAAAAATACAGTACTTTCTAGTTCAGTTGGACATCAAAGACATCAAAGTGACTTAGTCAGCAAAAAGGTCCAGCATTTGGATTTTGGTTCAGCCCAGGTGTAATGAGGTAGCCTTGTTATAAGTGCAAAATCATGTGAAACATATGCATAACTAATTTGTACAATGCAGTGTTAGCTATTTAACATTTAGAAAAATGTGCAATTTTCACTAATAAATATATCCAAAAGTAGGGAGTGCTACCAGAGCTGGGTAGTAACACACTACATTTACTCCATTACATTTTCTTGAGTAACTTTTTGGAGAAAATGTACTTTTAAGAGTAGATTTAATGGTGAGTACTTTTTACTCTTACTCAAGTGAAATTCTAATAAAAAATGTTTTATTCTTCATTACAATGAGGGATGTTACTGTTGATACATTACTGGTTTTAACCCAATAAGTGTTAATAAATGCATAATTTGAGAGATTTTTGAATGGGACTTTTATGGCACCGGAACTTTACACTGGCACTCTGTCACTCGACTCAAGTTACATTTACATTTATGCATTTGGCAGATGCTTTTATCCAAAGCGACTTACAGTGCACTTATTACAGGGACAATCCCCCTGGAGCAACCTGGAGTTAGGTGCCTTGCTCAAGGACACAATGGTGGTGGCAGTGGGGATTGAACCAGCAACCTACCAGTTATGTGCTTTTGCCCACTACGCCACCACCACTCTAGTTCATCACTACAGCAACAGCAGTCAGCTCTCAAAACAAACACTTTCTTTATTTCAAACAGAGAAAATGAAGAGTTACGTTTATGCACTGCCTTCATTCAACACCAAAACAAGCGGGAATTTCAGCATACTGAATTACAGATTCAAATAAGAAAACACATTGTGGTAAGTTGTGGTGATAATGATAATACAGGCTTGTTTGTTATGGTAATGATCAGTTTCAGCATGATTCTGTACCTACGGGTTCTTTTGACCTCAGTTTTTAATTACACATTTTCTTATATCAGTGCTGCAATACATCAGTGAATATAAATCCCTGTTACAAACCATCTACAATGGACGCGAGCGATGTCACGTCACAACGGCATTAGACAGTGTCTTTGATTATAATGGGAGCAATTTGTTTTTGTCACATCGTGCCGCTCGTGTCTGATGTAGACAGAACGTCATTTTGCTCTGCTGATTGCGGGCTTGATAATGCAGCACAAGCATACAGCCATATGCGTTACAAAGCATGCGTGATGTGTTTTTCTTAATGACAACAGAGAACAAGCTCTGAACTAAAATAAGCCTAAGCGCGCTTCTAAACTCAGAAATAAGGTGCAACAACTTTTTATTGCACAAAACTAATGATCAAAATTATTTTGTCAGTGTATATACCGTAAGCTACAGAATATACTGAACTAAGAATCCATGCAGGACTTAAAAAGTTGTGAAATAGCGACATTAGGCGTGAATAATGCATGATCTTGCATTGATTCATAACTAAGAATATACAATATTATAAATAATAATATAACTGAGCCTGTGAGACATGTAGTTTTACCTGAAATAATTGCTAAATAGGAACGTTTCCAAGCTTTTCTTCTAATTTTCAAACCCAATCTGTCAAGCATCCTTAAAGTGATAGTTCACCCATAAATTATCATCATTTAGACTCACTCTCGTTGTTCCAAACCTTTGTGTCTTCGTCTTCTCTGGAACCAAAAACAAGGTGTTAGGCAGAATGTTAGGGACTAACAAATGGAAGTGAATGGTGACTGAGGCTAAAATTCTGTCTAATATCTCCTTAATTGTGTTCATTGTGTCCAAGTCATCCTGGTTTAGAACATGAGGGTGAAAAAAATGATATTATAATTTTAATTTTTAAACCATCACTGTAACAGTGGGTATAAAGGATGACATAGGTACATGATTCATGCACGCAAGGTGTTGAAATTAATAATCAGATCTTTGCAATGTAACTAGTTACTCACTACTTGAGTAATCTTTTAATTCGATACTTTCTTACTCTTACTCAAGTAATTATTAACTTTTACTGCTACTTGAATAATACATTTTTAAAAGACTTATTTTTACTTGAGTACAGTTATTGGCTACTCTACCCACCTCTGAGTGCTACTAAAGTGGGAACTAAAGTTAAGGTTCTCTAGGGTCAAGGGTTCAAATTAGTCCAATAAAACAGAAAATAAGCATGGCACTCATATTACATTAAAAAGCTTTTATTATTCCATGGCTGTAGACAACTTCATGAGTATTACATGTTTTGTCTACAGTGTGATATTTTTAATGTAATAATAATGCTATAGTTATCATGCTTTTTAAAAGCAAATTTCACTGTTCAAGAATTACTTTCTATTTTATATTCCCAAAAAATTGGGACAGTATGAAAATTTTTAATAAAAACAAACATTTAAATGTACAGTAATTTCAAATCAGATTGCAACACACCCCAAAAAAGCTGGGACAGTTGAGTGTTTACCACTGTGAAACATCACAATGTCTTCTAATAACACTTATAAAGCATTTAGGCACTGAAGACACAAGTTTGTTAAGTTTAAAAAGTAGAATTTTCCCCCATTCATCCATTATGCAGGTCTTCAGCTGCATAATTGTATGAGGTCTTCATTGCCGTATTGTGTGCTTCATAATGCACCACACATTCTCAATTGGAGATGGCCAGGACTGCAGGCAGGCCAATCTAGCACCCGCACTCTCTGCTTATTCGGCCAGTATGTGGTTTGAAGTTGTCCTGCTGAAAATGTCGGGACGTCCCTGGAAAAGACGGTGCTGGATGGCAGTATATGCCTCTCCAAAATTTGTAGATATCTGTCTGCATTAATGGTGCCCTCAAATATGTGCGAGTTGCCCATGCCATGGGCAATGACATACCCCTGGCCCATACAGACACTGGCTTTTGGACCTGACGCTGGTAACAGCGTGGATGGTCTTTTTCCTCTTTGGCCTGGATAACACAATGGCTGTATTTCTCCAAAACTATTTGAAATGTGGACTCATCAGACCAAAAAACCCGGTTCCACTGTTCTACTTTCCATCTAAGATGAGACCGAGCCCAGAGAAGTCAGCAGCTCTTCTGGACAGTGTTGATGTAGGGCTTCTGCTTTGCATAGTAAAGTCTTAACTTGCGTCTGTGGATGCAGCGGCGTATGGTGTTGACTAACAAAGGTTTACTAAAGTAATCCCAAGCCCATGTTCATGATATCCATTACAGATGAATGATGTATTTTAAGACAGTGACGCTTGAAGGATCAGAGATCACGCGCATTCAGAAGTGGTTTTCATCTTGCCCTTTACGCACCGAGATTTGACCAGATTTCTTGAATCTTTTAACTATATTACGCACTGTAGAGGGTGAAATGCCCAAAATCCTCCCAATTTGTCTTTGGGGATTATTGTTCTCAAAGTGATGGATTATTTGATGAAGCATCTGTTGGCAAATTGACAAGTCTCGAATGATCCTTGCTCTTGAAGGACTAGGCAGTTTTTGGAGGCTCCTTATATACTATGACACGATTGCCTCACCTGTTTAACATCTCCTGTTTCACATTGCCTTATTTTAACTCGTCAAATTGTTATTAGTCTTAAATTGCCCGTTTTTGGAGCATGTTGCAATCATCTGATTTGAAATTACAATGCAATTCACAAAGTAAAATATCATATAATGTGTATTTGTAGCGTTTTCAATATAGCAAAGGGTGAATATAATTTAAAAATCACTACTTTTTGTTTTTATTAGCATTTTTCATACTGTACCAACTTTTTGGGAATTGGGGTTGTATATTTAAAATAGGCTATATTCATTTCTGAACCAAAATCTTCATTATTTGAAGATGATAGCTAGACAGACAGACAGACAGACAGACATACATACTTTATATTCCTATATGTAGGTAAGTTACATAGCACTCTTCGTGGGGTGTAGGATATGGGTGGTGGGGACTGGGGCCCACATCAATATTCTTTCAGGGGGCCCAGAATTCCGTAGCTACAGCTGTTACCAAGTGAGTATGTACTCGGCTGGACAATAAAACAACTTCGAAACCATTTTTCTCAGTTTAAGTGTTTGCATAGTTACTGTATTTTGCCTTTGTGGGGAAGTTTGCAGTCACACTGAGCCCTATATTATCAGTGACAGTGACATTAGTGTGTGTGTGTGTATATACATAGACAATTTCTCATGTCAATCACCCCAGAGGATGAGCTGTGTCATTACTGTCACCTAGTGGACAGTCATGAGTGAGTGAAAGTGGAGGAGAGAGGGACAGAGACACACATGATTTATGATGGTGTACAAATAAACAGACCCAGGGCTTGCTATATTTTGCAGAGCAAACTGCCATCTTCACACACCATCAAAACCCGAGAGGTGAAAGTGTTTTGGTAGTTGCGTGAGAGAGGCATGGGTGGAGATGAAATGAGAGACTAAATGAGTATGAGAGGAGAATTCATGTTTTTCAGTAAATCCTCTGTGCTCTCTAAGGATTGACCTCAGCATTTCTTCTTATAAACTAACATAGCTCATCATGCATCTATTTCAAACACAATTTACGGAACAATTTCTCAAAATGACTGGAAAAAATTCCAAAAGCATGAAAGAGTGTTTTAGTCTGTGTTATTTGAACCATCACTGTTCACAAAAAAATCAAGTACATACTGAGAATATCAGAGCTGGAGATGACATGTGACATCTTCAAACTCATTCACCTTATATGACCTGGACCGTGGCTCCAGAAAGCTTTGTCCACTGCTTCAGAAAAGCTCACCTATAGTCCATAACAGCTGATAATGAACCCAATTATGGGCCAGGAACGGCAATAATAGAGTTTTAGTGGGGCAGTAAATTCTTTAATTACCTGTAAACACCCTGTTTCTCTTTGGACAAGTGCAGGAATAGGGTTCCTAAATCTGCACGGAACAGAGGCGCCACTGGGGAGAACTTATGTGAGTGAGGACTCATCACTGCCGTGCAATCACTGTAGATTGTGAGGGTTTTAGAGCTCGCCTTATCCTCTGCAAATTATGGCGTGAAAAAAAATCAACCGAGGAACAGCGTCAGAGATTTACTAGTTTTCTCAGTAAAATTGCCACCAAAAGTGACAAAAATACCCCAGATATTTTAAATGTGGGGCAAACATTTTTGCTATAGTGCATTCTTTTTTATTCATTTTGAAATATATGTTTACTAATATTCCATTCTAGGCATCTAGTTATGGGTAAAGATGCCTATTTGCTCTAGTAGAGGTGTCTGTTGTTGAAAGTTGTGGTTTTTGATAATAGAACACTTTCTATGAAGCCCATCTTTATAATGCATTGTAAAAAAATTATAATGCATATGTAATGTCTCACAATACACATTATAACATGTCATAACTTCTCATAAATAACTGTAACCACAATTATAATACATCATAACACAAGCAACATCCAATTTTATCTACAGAAGTTATAAAGTATTATATATATTTGTAATATATATTTGTAATGTACATAATAGGTATGCTTTAAGCAAAGTGACAATAGCAATGATTTCTTATAAACATCCATAAGATATTTTTAAGTGGTTATAAGACATTACAAGACATGCTGGAAGTTATATTCATTACACATGCACAAAATACAAAATGACACACAATGTAAATATTGAGATATTATGAAAAACACTTTTCACAAAGTTACAAGTTTAAACTATATCAGAAACTCTCTCAACATGTTGTTGTATGCTGATCACACATGTAGCCAATCTTCTTGCGTGTAAACACACCCAAGAATAAAGAAAAAAATTAAACTGATTCTATAGTGGAATCTATGCAATAAACTACTGTTTGTGCATCTTGTTTGGAGACTTTATAAATAACTTCCTTTATATATATTTGATATGTAATGTATTGTATGTTACAATTTTTTATAAGAAGATATTGCTTTTGTAACTTAAACCAGGCAAAGACCACCTAAAATATGATCACATCATAAAGCCTATTGACTGTTTATACTATACTTGTGTTATAATGCATTATACTCTAAAGTATATCTATGAATAGGGGAAGTCTTATAATGTATTATAACTGTAGTTATAATTATTTATGAGAAGTTATAACTTATTATAAGGTGTATTATGAGACATTATCAACCTTTACACCATTACCTTTCCAATTAATTATAAATATGGGTTTCATAGAAAGTTTTACCAAAAAATCAACTCTGAATTTAATAGAAAAACAGGGATTACATCCAAATATACTGTAAGGATAGATGGTTGAGAGCTGTATAATCTAACATAGCAACCAGTCAAAATTTTAAAATACACTCACTGAGCAATTTATTAAGAACACCCTTACACCTACTTATTCATGTGATTATCTAATCAGCCAATCGTGTGGCAGCAGTGCAGTGTATAAAATCATGCAGATACGGGTCAAGAGCTTCAGTTAATGTTCACATCAACCATCAGAATGGGGAAAAAAATGTGATCTCAGTGATTTCGACCGTGGCATGATTGTTGGTGCCAGACGGGCTGTTTTGAGTATTTCTATCACTTATAATCTCCTGGGATTTTCACACACAACAGTCTCTAGAATGTACTCAGAATGGTGCCAAAAACAAAAAACATCCAGTGAGCGGCAGTTCTGTGGATAGAAACACCTTGTTGATGAGAGAGGTCAACAGAGAATGGCCAGACTGGTTCGAGCTGACAGAAAGGCTACGGTAACTCAGATAACCACTCTGTACAATTGTAGTGAGAAGAATAGCATCTCAGAATGCACAACACGTCGAACCTTGAGGCGGATAGGCTACAACAGCAGAAGACCACGTCAGGCACTTTATTAGGACCAAAGTATATTCATTGTATTTATAATGTACAGCCTATTGTGTTTTGTATGTGATGTTGATTTGAAGTAATAGCCATAATTATTCAGATTGAGAATTTATTTCCATTTCCAATAATTGATTCAGTAGTTTTTGAAGTATTTGACATAAATGGATGGCATGCTATTTGTTTTATATTGTATGCCCAATAAAAATGTCCCAATGGGCACATACTGCCCCATAAAGGAATATTTCATCCAAAAATAGTGCACCTACCTCCACATAACACATCATATGAATAATAGACACAGATCTGTCCAACATTTAAATCTAAAATATTCTTTACTGTAAAGTTCTTTAATAACATTAGCAATCTTAAAAGGATAGTTCACCCAAAAATGACATTTCTGTCCACTTTCATGTTGTCCTAAATTTGTATTTCTTTCTCTCAAGGAACACAAAGGGAGATGTAAGGAAGAATGTTTGGGGAATCACAATTAACTTTCATTGTGTGAAATAAAAGATGCAATAGAAGTACATGGTAACTGGGGCTGTCAGTCCCTTACATGCTGGCTGACATGTCCTTTTGTGTTTCTATGGAAAAGAGCAGTGTTAATATTGTTAAAAATTTCTCATTTCGTACTCCACGGAAGAATGAAAGTCAAATGGGTTTGGCACAACGTGACAATGCATAAAAGACCGATTTCTCCTTTTTGGGTAAACTTACCCTTTAAACAAAAAGTTAATTTCTGACATTAAACTGTCCCTTGCGTGGTAGTGCAGAATGGGTCAAACTGCACTTCAAACTGTCTTGAAAACAGCCACATGCCTGCAAGGTGCACTGTCAGATCAGAGAATGATGGGAAAGAACAATGGAAATTCTTCAGGAATTATATGATCTTGGCTTTCCCCAGGTGGACTTTTGAGGAAACTATGAAAATATTCAGGGAAATAAAGATCTCTTACAAACACGCTCATGCAATTGAAAATTAAATATATCTACCCAGCACAGCTGATCATTATACAAGCTAGAACTGCCAAGATATGTGTGCATCTACAATGTAGTGATTAAGAGCGTGTGTATGTTATTATGGTAGCATTGTGCTGGGCCCCCATGTGTCCCCTCCCCAGGTTTAGCGTGAGAGACTGAAGCAGGAAGGCATTACTGAAGTGTAAACGCACTCAGCCAGCACTAGCCAAATACAAGAGAAACATGTTTCACTACCCGGCCTCAGAGAGAAAGAAAAAGAGAGAGAAACGGTTATATACACACACACACACACACACACACACACACACACACACACACACACATTAAGGATCATTAAACTGTAAGGATCTACACAAGTCTGTTTTACAAAGTACAGACACACACACACAGTTACAAAACCTAGTGAGCTGCTTACCAAGACAGCATTTTGAGGCATAGCCTAAGTGTGCTCCAAACACGAAGTTTGTTTCAAAAGGTAGGTAACTTACTTATGCTGCCTCCTAAAATACCTTCTTTTGGCCAAATTCTAAGGCAGCACTGCATATTTCCTTCACAGAGCAGGCAATCCCAAAATGCACTGCAATAAGCTCAGCAAAAAAATGAATTCAATATGTTGTCGAAAAAATGGTCAACTGCATATAAACTTACATTTCATTAAAATGCTGAAAAGTATCCATAAAAATAGTTTTGTGTAATTAAAGGATTATTTTACCTAATATGTATTTTTATTCTTATTAGAGAATCATCATCTTAGCAACATGCTTAGTAACAAAATCCGAAATCAATTTGAGTCAAGTCTCGAGTTTAAGAGCAGTATTTGTGTTAATGTTTGGACTGCATTCCAGTTGTGTGAGAGTCATTTGAGTTGTGTTCCTTCTGTGAGTGCTATTTGAGTTGCATTCCTGTTGCTTCAGCATGATTTGAGTTGCGTTGTTGTTGCGTAAGCGCTATTTGAGTTGTGTTATTGTTTACATGAGCGCTATTTGAGTTGTGTTCTAGTTGCGTGATTGCTATTTGAGTTTCGTTCCAGATGCGTGAGTGTGATTTGAGTTGTGTTCCAGTTGCAAGAGCGCTGAGTTGCGTTATTGTTGCGTGAGTGCTATTTGAAATGTTCCAGTTGTGTGAGCGCTATTTGGTTGTATTCCAGGCGCGTGAGCACTATGTGTTGCATTCCAGATGAGTGAGCGCTATTTGACTTGCATTCCAGATGCGTGAGCGCTATTTGAGTTGCGTTCTAGTTGAGTGATCACTATTTGAGCTGCGTTCCAGATGCGTGTCTGTTATTTGATTTGTGTTCCAGTTGCATAAGCACTATTTGAGTTGCGTTGTTGAGTGAGCTCAATTTCAGTCACGCTTCAGTTGTGTGAGCGCTATTTGGGTTGCGTTCCAATTGCATGAGCACCATTCCAGTTGTATTCCAATTAAGTGAGCGCAATTTGAGTTGCATTCCAGATGCGTGAGCACTATTTGAGTTGCATTCCTATGTGAGCACTATTTGAGTTGTGTTCCTATTGCTTGAACCATATTTGAGTTGGGTTCCTGTTGCGTAAGTGCTATTTGAGTTGCGTTATTTTTGCGTAATCACTATTTGAGTTGCGTTCCAGTTGCGTGAGTGCTACTTGAGTTGTGTTCCTGTTGTGTAAGCGCTACTTGAGTTACTTTGTTGTATGAGCACAATTTGAATTGCGTTCCAGTTGCATGAGCGCTATTTGAGTTGTATTCCAGTTGCACAAGCACTATTTGAGTTGTGTTCTAGTTGCATGAGAGCTATCTGAGTTGCATTCAAGATGCACGAGCGCTATTTGAGTTGTGTTCCAATTGCATGAGCGCTAGTTGCATTCCAGATGTGTGAGCGCTATTTGACTTGTATTCCAGATGCGTGAGTGCTATTTGAGTTGCGTTCCATTTGCACAAGCACTATTTGAGATGCGTTCCAGATGCATAACTGTTATTTGATTTGTGTTCCAGTTGTATGAGCACTATCTGAGTTGCATTATTTTTGCACGAGCTCAATTTCAGTCGCGTTTCAGTTGTGTGAATGTTATTTTGGTTGGGTTCCAGTTGCGTGAGCACTATTCCAGTTGTATTCCAATTACAGTGCTGTGGAAAATTATTTGCTGCCATCCAATTTGTGGAACATCATGGTGTATTTTGGCAAAATTCAGACAAGCCTTAATGTTCTTCTGGGTTAGCAGTGGTTTTCGCCTCGGCACTCTTCCATGGATGGCATTTTTGACCAGTGTTTTTCTGATAGTGGAGTCATGAACAGTGACCTTTATTGATGAGAGAGAGTCCTGCAGTTCCTTGGATGTTGTCCTTGGCTTTTTTTGTGACTTCCTGGATGAGTTGTCACTGGAGGAATTTTGAAAGGTCAGCCACTTCTGGGAAGGTTCACTACTGTGCCAAGTTTTCTCCATTTGGAGATAATGGCTCTCACTCTGGTTCTTTGAAATAGCTTTGTAACCCTTCATAGACTGATGTATTTCAATCACCTTTTTCCTCCTCATTCCTGGAATTTCTTTTGACCTTGGCATAATGTGCTACTGGGTGAGACCTTTTAGCCAAATTCATGCTGCTGAAGAAGTTCTATGAAGGTGCTGATTTGATTGAACAGGGCTGGCAGTAATCAGGCCTGGGTGTGTCTAGTCCAGCTGAACTCCATTATGAATGCAGTTTCATAGATTTGGGGATTTAGTAACTAAGGGTAAATACTTTTTCACACAGGCCCAGTTGGTATTGGATAACTTTTTTGTTTCAATAAATAACATTATCATTTAAAACTGTATTTTGTGTTTACTCAGATTGCCCTTGTTTTATGTTAGATTTTGTTTGAATTTTTGAAACAATTTAGTATGAGAACTATTTGAGTTATGTTCCAGTTGCGTGAGCGCTATTTGAGTTGTGTTACTGTTGTATAAGCGCTACTTGAGTTGCTTTATTGTCGTGTGAGCAGTATTTGAATTGCGTTCCAGCTGAGTAAGTGCTATTTGAGTTGTATTCCAATTGCTTTGGCACTATTTGAGCTGTATTCCAGTTGCGTGAGAGCTATCTGAATTGCATTCCAGATGCACGAGCGCTATTTGAGCGCTAGTTGCATTCCAGGTGAGCGAGTGCTATTTGAGTTGTGTTTCAGTTGCATGAGCACAAGTTGGTTTCCAGATGAGAGAGTGTTATTTGAGATGTGTTGAGTTGACTTGCATTCCAGATGGTTTAGCACTATTTGAGTTGTGTTCCAGTTGTGTGATCGCTATTTGAGTTGCATTTCAGATGCGGAAGCGTTATTTGATTTGCGCTCCAGCTGCGCAAGCACTATCTGATTTGCGTTATTGTTGCTCAAGCACTATTTAAGTTGCTTTCCGGTTGCACGAGTGCTACTTGAGTTGCGTTATTGTTGTGTGAGAACTATTTGAATTGCGTTCCAGTTGCGTGTGCTCTATTTGAGTTGTATTCCAGTAGCGTGAGAGCTATTTAAGTTGCATTCCAGATATGCGAGCACTATTTAAGTTGTGTTCCAGTTGCGTGAGTGCTAGTGCATTCCAGCTGTGTTGAGCTGACTTGTATTCCAGACGCTTTAGCACTATTTGAGTAGTGTTCCAATTCCATGATTGCAATTTGAGTTGCGTTTCAGTTGCGTGAGCATTAATTGATTTGCGTTGCAGTTGCATGTGCACTATTTGAGTTGCGTTATTTTTGTGTGAGCACTATTTGTGTTGGATTCCAGATGCGCGAGCGCTATTTTAGTTGCTATTGTCCTGTGAGCGCTATGATGGTGTTCCAGTTGCATGATCGCCATTTGCATTCTAGTTGAGCGAGTGCTATTTGAGTTGTGTTCCAGTTGTGTGAGCGCTATCAGGGTTGCGTTCCAGTTGCCTGAGCACTATTTGAGTTGCGTTCCAGTTGTGTGAGCATAATTTAAGTTGCATTCCAGTTGTGTTAGTGCTATGAGTTGCGTTCCAGTTGCGCATCGCAATTTGAGTTGTGTTCCAGTTGCGTGAGCGCTATTATAGTTCTATTTGTGTTCCACATTTCACTTATGACATTTCATAATGATCTGGATGCTGTCTCAGAAGGCAGCTGCCTATGTAGGCAGCAAGGCAGCTCACTAGGTTTTGCAACAGAGCAGACTCTTTCTTTTCAAATGTTACAAATAAGTGGTGCTGGCCAGCTGTGGTGGTGATTTGGGTCTGATGAGTGTGATTATGTTACATACTGCGGTGGTTTGATGCAGTAATTATGTAATCAGCCGTGTGGCCCGGCCCTTTGTGTGTCCAAACAATTGTGAGATACAATTCATGGAGAGACAAACATGAGAGAGAGAGAGAGAGAGAGAGAGAGAGAGAGAGAGAGAGAGAGAGAGAGAGAGAGAGAGAGAGTGATTTATTGTCATTATTGGAATCAGTGTAATTAATTGCTGTGAGCTTTGGAGGGAGTGCCCTGTGCGATCCGATGACATGGCATTCCTGACAGTAGCTGGCACCAGGTACGTGGAATCACTCCATGCGCTCCTCTTGCCATGTGCACAGGAAAAAATAACTCATCATCGTAATCCATGGTTCACTTGTACAGTATGTGCACAAAATCACACACATATACCCTGAGACAAATACACATTCACTGAACATGCATTAAAATGACAAGGAATAGAAACATAATCCTGAAGTTTTCTCCTACCACAGCCACAATAATATTTAATATCAATTTAAACTAAAAGTACAGCTTCCTTTCAAACTGTATCATTACTGCTGAGCAGCAGTATTCAAGGGACAAAAAAAATTTTTTTTTTAAAAAATACTATAACCACTAATGAAATTCAAAATCACGCATGAAAACAAGCACCGTAACTCCATAATTGAAGGGTCAGGATCCTAATACTGGACACCCTCCAAGATGGGCCGATTATGCACCGGGTTTTTTTCTTCCAGCAATTTGTCAAGGGATTCAAAAAATATTTCAAACTGTCAGAGTGAAATTGTTCATGAGCTTGTGGTATTAAAGCAGAGCAGTAAAGCAAGCAGTGGGTTGAGATAAGAAAAGCTAAGATGGGATGTACAGAGTGAATAGATGATTGCTTTTACACATACTGAAGAATGATCGTAATTAGACTTTTGGACAGAACACACAGGGGCTCAGAATAAGTGAGTGGCTTAGTACATTGAAAGTGGTCTCATAGTTTAGCTGCAACTGTGTTGACTAGAGATGCCTTTAAAGAGAAAGCTCACCCTAAAAAATTAAAATTCTGTCATCATTTACTCACCCTTATGTCGTATACAAACCAGTATAACTTTCTGTTTCCATGGAATACAAAAGGAGAAATTCTGAACAATGTTCACACTGCTCATTTCCATACAATGAAAGCATATAGTGACCCCAACTGTCAATGTCAAGCTCCAAAAAGGAAAAAAAAAATTGTCTCATATAATCATGTTACTGTGCCTACAATTTTGCAAAATGAATTTTAAGTGACACTTAAAATTCGTAACACTTTCCTGGTGAAATGTACATTGGATGCACTACAACAACGATTACTCGAGTAACATCGCAGATTATCAGTCCATAAACACTTTTCGGCATGTTCTTCATGCAATGCTATCTTCTAACACCTAAACAATTTTACTATAGTGCTTGACTTGTAAGGCAAAATTTTTAACCTTTGTATTACAAAACTAAATACATTTACAAGCTTGTTCGAGCACGATCAAATTGCACGGTAGCTCAACTGAAAATAGAGCGGTACACTTGCGATACAAAAGACCAGGGTAACTGATAGAGTCCTGAAGAGTATGCAAGTCAACAAGTGCCATAGAGCCAAAAATGTCATAGAAGCATAGAAGTCATAGAAGCATTTTTTCATGTCACATTAGCTTTTTATGACACTATCGGTTAGTTTTAGGTTAAGGTTTAGGTAAGAGAGGTCAGTTTTGTTTATTTAAAACTTGATAGAGCATTAATATTAAAAACTATAAGAGCTATTCCTTTAAGGATGGAGAGAAACTTGGCCTCTAAAACCAGTGAATGGTGGCCTGCACTAGTTAATGATGAAAAGTGAGATCAGTGAACATTCTTCTATATGTGACTGTGCAGTTTTTGAGACCTGGACAGAGGCAGAGAGAGAAAGAGACTGTTTGAACTCTCTCTCTGCCCCTGGCAGATGTGGACAATGAACTCTTGACACAGCCAAAGCCACTTTATGTTCAACATGTGTATTTGTTACTGTCTCTGGCAGTCAGGCTCAATGTATGTGTGAGTGGAAGATGAGCGTAGCAGCAGGATATGTGGCAATCTGGGAGGTTGTTCGTAATGACACACAAGGGACAGATTAACTTCCTGTCTGTCAGAATTCCATCAGAGAACAGCTGATTTACGGCCTCCACTGACCAGACTGCCTGCCCTATACCCAAAGCACACACACGTTTTTCTAGCTAATTAAATAAGGAGCAGTGATTTCTAATGTTTCTATATAAAGCTAATTATAATGACTAACCCAAACTGTACCCATAACTGTAAAAAAATTAAAAAATAAAAAATAAATACAAATACATACAGTACATTACTATTGTGTTAAATAATTTTTATAAATGATACAAATGAAGAATTTATATAAAAAATAATAAAACATATTTATTTATTTTACAAATAAATCCACAACATATCAGTTTTTTTCAGAATTAGCTTACTTTTGGGTAGCCAAAAACTGTACTCAAGTAAAAGTACAATTACTTAAAATAAATAAATAAATACAATTCTTAAGTAAAAGTACTAACATAAATAATTACCTGAGTAAGAATAAGTATCCAATTAAAAGAGTACTCAAGCAGTGAGTAACTCGTTACTTTCACAAATGACATAATAGACGTTTACTCTCCTATATTCCATTACATAATACACATTTAACATGTATTACAGAATTCTTATTATTATTAATGGAAATTCTGTCATCATTCACCATCATGTTGTTCCAAACCCATATGACTTTCTTCCATGCAACACAATAAGGAGATTTTAGACAGAATGTTTGCCTGAGTCACTATTTACTTTCAGTGAATGTTTTTTTTTTCTCCATATTTTGAAAGTGAATGGTGAGCGAGACTGTCAGTCCCTAACATTCTAACATATTTTGTGTTCCACATAATACAAAGGGTCACATGGGTTTGGAACAAAATGAGGGTAGGGAAATTATGACAGAATATTAAATTATGGCTGAGCTATCACTTTAAAGGGATAGTTCACCCAAAAATTTAAATTCTCTGAACAATTACTCACCCTCATACCATCCCAGAGGTGTATGACATCCTTTCTTCTGCAGAACACAAATTAAGATTTTTAGAAGAATATTTTAGCTCTGTAGGCCAAAATTTTGATGCTCCAAAAAGCACATAAAGGCAGCATAAAAGTAATTTACAAGACTCCAGTAGTTAAATCCATATATTCAGAAGTGATAATGATAGGTGTGGGTGAGAAAGAGATCAATATTTGTCATTTTTTGCTAGACATTCTTCTCCCTGCCCAGCACGTGACGATTTGCAGAGAAGAATGTGAAGGTGATCTGTTACTCTGTTTCTCATCCACACCTATCACATCACTTCTGAAGATACTGATTTAACCACTGGAGTCTTATGGATTACTTTTATACTGACTTATGTGATTTTGTTTAGCTTTAAATTGTTGCCACCCATTCACTTGCATTGTATGGACCTACAGAGCTGAGAAATTCTTCTAAAAATCTTCATTTGAGTTCAGCAGATGAAAGAAAGTCATACACATCTGGGGTGGCATGAAGGTGAGAAAATAATTTTTGGGTGAACTATCCCTTTAAGGGCTCTTGTCAGATCTGGATGAATTTGTCAATAAGAAGAGAGGTTTGGAGACATTTCTAGTAATTATTACGGTGAAAACGTCCCACAAGGACATTATATATAATGCTGAAATATAAACCAAAGCAAGATCATGCTTTATTAATGCCTACTTTCGCTATTTCATAGCTTTTAAAATCCTGTGTGGATTCTTATTTCAGTGCAGTTACAGTTTTCAGTGTTGAAAGAATTTAGATAATTAATTCTGTACAGCAGGACCGCCACTCTCTAAATGCATATACGCAGCCTGTGTAGGGCACCAACCCCAGTCGTGGAACACTCGCTGTGTCTGAAACCGCCCCCTATCCACTATATAGTGCACTATTTCAAGTGTCCGCCATTTTGTAGGAGTGCCTGAATTCTGAGTGAGCCACTCTTTCCCTACTTTTGTTCACTCATTATTACACACAATGCATTCTAATTTCAAGTGTACATTTGATGTAAACTCGACAACGGTTAATTGCCCACAATCCACCACGTGGAAGACGTACGAGCTGGGAGTTTACTGCTTTCTTCACTCCTGCAATGTTTTATTTCATGCTGAATGTATTAAATTATTTTGAAAAATCATTACTTGATTAAAATAACATAACATATAATGGTAAAACATAAAGATACATTTTAAAATGTACTCTTTATTTGATAAAATGTTTACTCTTTATATTAACACACAGTATATATTAATAATGGCAAACAGAATGAAGATTTATTGTATTAATATATTATTAAGAATAACAAGGCCCAAGTATTTTAAAATGTGATGTGTGACGTTGTTTCTGTGACAGCCCCAGAGCTCCGACACTCGGTGTATACATCAGCGTCCGAATTCACTCATTTCGTTCACTTACTGCTGAGATATAGTGCACTAACTGCCCTTAACTATATAGGAAATAGTGAATGAGTGAAAGATTTCGGACACAGCCACTCTTTTCGCCATACGATCGTTTCACACCCGCACATCTCTCAAGCGCGTGCCTCGCGCCCCTCACTGTGCACGTGAAGAAATGCTGTCTGTTCATGCTCCAGTTGTCAATCACACGAATGGCAGAGCAAAAGGCATTTACACTTAACTTGGATGTTTACATGGATTTATACAGTTAATCCGCCCGAATTAGTTCCAATAGTTTCCAGTGAATACTGCTCAGGACATGCGGGACGCGGGACAAAGCGCACTGATATATTGCTGCACAGATTTAAAAATGTACACTTAAAAACTGATGTCATAAGAGCCCAGTTACATTATCACCCTGAAAATGACCATCTCATTACAGAGAAAAGCCCGCATTAGGATTAGAGCCAAAATTTACCTCAGCGTGCTGCCTTAAATTGAAGCTGAGATTTTAATCTTGATATATCAGCTTGTCTTGGTGTTAAATGAAAGTACTGCATGACGAAACTATTCTTTTTTTCACTGTGCGGAGTGAAGAAAGTGTTTCACTTTGAAGAGTTTGATGCTGCAGCAGTGATTGAGTGACAGTCTGTCACAGCGGCTCAGCACACACAGCTGTGTGAACTTCCACTCTCGTAAAAGTCCCATTCAATAATCTCTCAATAAATTACACATTAATTAAAATTATACCCAGCAATGTAACGACAGGAACGCCACCCATTGTAAAGAAGTAAAAGTAAAAAAATTTCATTAGAAATTTACTTGGGTGAGAGTAAAAAGTACCCACTTTTAAACCTACTCTAAAAGTTATTTTTTTATTTTTTTTTTTCAAAAAGTTACTCAAATAAATGTAACTGAGTAAATGTAGCAGGTTACTACCGGCCTCTGCCTCAAAGTACATACACACACTGCCAGATACACACTCTCCTGACGACAGGGCCCCTGTGTGTGTGTGTGTGTGTGTGTGTGTGTGTGTGTGTGTGTATATATATATATATATATATATAAACTTATGATGCAACTTACAGCCATCTAATAGTACCAGTGCTAGTTTTGCACAGGAAAAAAAATTTTTTTGTATTTTTCTTAAGTTGTTAAAATGAAAATTATCCGTAAATACTCCACATACTACAGTAGCTAAAAATCTCTATATGGGACATGCAAGACATGCATTTGTATATGTCCAGGATGTCATACATGGCAGCTGAAAATGGTCCAAAACATATGTTTATATTGTTGATCAAATAATAAATAAGCACACTAAAATAAAATGTAATTCACTGCATCTTTATTTAACATTTTTATATAATTCTACACTGCCTGGCCAAAAACAAAGTTGCATACTCTAAAGTTTCATTGGGCTGCCTTTAGCTTTGATTACAGCGCGCATTTGTCGTGGCATTGTTTCGACAACCTTATGCATCATCACAACAATTATTTCCAACCAGTGTTGCATTAATTTTTGGTTGAGATCTTGTATTGATGACGGAAGAGTCTAACCACTCCGTAAAGTCTTCTCCAGCACATCCCAAATACTTTCAATGGGGTTATGGTCAGGACTCTGTGGTGGCCAGTTCATGTGTGAAAATGATTCCTCATGCTCCCTGAACCACTCTTTCACAATTTGAGCCCGATGAATCTTGGCATTGTCATCCTGGAATATGCCCAGCCTTCAGGGAAGAAAAAAAATCCATTGATGGGATAACCTGGTCATTCAGTACATTCAGGTATTCAGCTGACTTCATTTTACTGCCTCATAATGTTGCTGAGCCTAGACATGAGCAATTGAAGCAACCCCAGATCATAACACTGTCTCCAGAGGCGTGTACAGTGGGCACTATGCATGATGGGTGCATCACTTCATGCACTTCCCTTCTTACCCTGACGCGCCCATCGCTTTGGAATAGGGTAAATCTGGACTCATCAGACCACATTACCTATTTCCATTGCTCCACAGTCCAATCTTTATGCTCTCAAGCAAACTGAAGTCGTTTTTTCCGATTAGCCTCACTAACAAGTGGCTTTTTTGTGGCCACACAGCTGTTTAGTCCCAATCCTGTAAGTATGTGGAAATGCTCTTACTTTCACTATTAAACATAGTCGTGAATTCTACTGTCAATTTTTTACGATGTGACTTCAAGCGTTTTAGCGATCATTTAATTTTCCCAACCACATTTCTTCCGTGAAGCTGATGGTTCACCACTATCCTACGAGGTTTTAATAATGCGTTGGAGAGTTCTTAACCCAATTCCAGTGATTTCAGCTTTCATCTCCTTAGTTGTTTTCTTTGTTTGATGCAGGCCAATAATTTGAATTTCTGAAACACAGTAACATCATTTCCACGACCACGGGATATGTCTTCCGACATGTTAAAGAAATGAGAAGTTACACACTGCATCAGTTAGTGTTAAAAGAATTGTTGCCAGCTGAAACATATTAATCACTGCAATAATGATCCAATCATAGGCTCTTAAGTATCTGCTTATTTAAATCCAAAACGACAATTTTTTTTTTTTTTTGTGGCCAGGCAGTGTATTTAAAACAAATATGATCTGACATATTTTTCTCTTTTCAAACTTGATAAAAATCAAGAAAAATAACATCCAAGAAAGATATATGATAAAGAGGCGAGATTGTTATTCTTCTTATTATTTACCATTTCATAAAAAAGCAGAATTTTTGTTGCATGTGTTGTGGGGCTTTTCCCCATAGCAAACGCTTAAAATATAGTTTATAGACATTCTCCCTCAGCCAGTCTAATAGCAATTCTCAAATCAATCTCTTTGTCAGCAGAGTCAAATACAGTGTGCCCAGTCCCAAAACATGAAAGTAAAAGCATTAATTAACACTGCAACACAACAAAAAGGAAAATCCTAAGAAACGAAATAGAAAACGAATAAATCAGAAACATTAAAACATTATTAATGCACTGCCATTGACTCTACTGTAAACTGATGTATTTTGAATATGCAATATATTTTGATTGTTGTGTTTTTGTTTCCAGGTTACTGTCAATATCCAGCTTACATTCTTACATTCCAGAAGTTTTATATCTGTTTTTATCAAAATGTATATACTTTTGGGCAATACTTTACATTAATGTTCCCTTTGTTAAGTGTTTATAAAGGGCTTCACTAATGACTAATAATTTATTTACAAATGCATTATTAATCATTGATATGCAGTTATAACAACATGAAAAAAGGGAGACTTTAATGCAATACCTGCCAAATAGTGGGCATTTTAACTTATATGTTGTAAATGCTTAAAAAATATTCTAATTTATACTTACATTATTTAAAAAACCAAATACCCTAATTCATTATTTGTCCAAAATTATCTGCAAAAATAGACTATTATAGTGAGTATTTATGTAATTTTACTAAAGTCCACTTTGTGTTATATTCATAACTGTAATGTCTTGATTCTTGACTTTTGTTGTCACTTTCCTCATTATGTTGATGTAAGAAAAATGGTGCTATTTCAAGTGGTGTCCCGAATGACCTAGTCCTAGTTCCCTAAAATCCTCTGCAAAAACACTTTTCAGGTCTCCATGCTTGTAAAGCATATATATAATAATGCCTGATGACCATTAAACCATACTGAACTTAATGTACAGAAGTTTCTAATGCTGGCAGCAGCTTAAAGGAGTATTCCGGGTTCAATGCAATTTTAGCTCAATAGACAGCATTTGTGGCATAATACTGATTACCACAAAAATGTATTCATCCCTCTTTTTCTTAAAAAAAGCAAAAATCTGGGTTCCAGTGAGGCACTTACTATGGAAGTGAATGGGGGCCAATCTGTAAACGTTAAAATACTCACTATTTCAAAAGTATAGGCACAAGAAGTTAACAATATGCGTGTTAACATGATTTTAGTGTGATAAAATCACTTACCTTTTTTGTGCCATGATGATGTTGTGTCAACAAACCCTAAAATGACTATAAAAAATATAATTTAAACAACTTTACAGCTCAATCAATACATAAGTTTTCACAGAAAAATTAATGTATATGCTTTTATAAAATTATAAGCTATAAAATTATAAGCTCTGCCTTTAATCCCTCCAAAAATTGGCCCCATTCACTTCCATTTTAAGTGCCTCACTGTAACCTCGATTTTTGCTTTTAAGGAGGGAAGAATCTAAATACTTTTTTTGTGGTAATCAACATTATGCCACAAATGCTGTCAATTGATCTTAAGTTGTATTGAACTCTGAATTTTCCTTTAATAATGCTTCGTATGTGTGCACCTTTTAAATAGGTGTTTTATAGGTTACTAATGTTGAATAAGTGATATTAATCATTTATAACATGGATGGTAAAATGGCACACTAGTTGGCAGGAAAAGTGAAAGTTTTACTTCATGAAAGTCATCCTTTTTATGCTTGTTGTTATAACCGCATATCATTGATCATCATGATATATAATGCCTTTGTAAACTAATTATTAGTCGTGAATGAACCCCTTTACAAACCCTAAACAAAGGGAACATCAGTGTAAAGTGTCACCAACTTATGCATGTTTTGGGTACGATTTTTACGTCCATTTTGACCGTAAGAAATAAAAAAATTTAAATTTTTTTTAAAAAAAATCCTAATGGAAGTTTGTCTTGATTATATTTTAATTTGTTTAGTGTGTCAACTTAAATTAATTAGGCCTAATACATATTACAAAATCATAATTGTGCTAATTTTTTACGGTGGTATATTATATATAAAAACAATATTAATAAACTTAATTTGAGGCTTGATTTCACTAGACTAATATTTGTAAATTAGTCTGACATATTTTTTTTTTAGAGTAAATATGTCAGTTTTACATATTCATATACCATATAACTGTTTCAGACTCAAAAAAGAAAGGCTTTAACACAAAAAAAAAAAAAAATAATATATATATATATATATATATATATATATATATATATATATATATATATATATACACTATTCTCTGTAGCCAAATGTATGTGCAAATTATATAACTTCCATGTTTTGTTCTCTATACATGTCCACAGCAAAGTTATTGCTGAGTTGTGAAACTTCCAGACTCATACTTTAGATTTCTGTGCATTCTACACTGGCAGCATAACTTGCAAATTAGCTGAAGTTGCAGTGGGCAGCTGCCCCATCCCCAAGAGGAGAGGAGAACAGAGCGGCCCTCTCTCTGCAGTCACCTGAGCTCATTATGCTGAAAGCACTCACAGGCCAAACAGTCACACTGGTTGATGTGAGGAAATGGCAGTGTGATTAATGTGGCCTAAATTGAGCTGCGTATGCCGAGTCCCCCGTCCCAGTTAAACCATTCGCTGGCCATCAGCCTCAAACCGCCACACTGTACCCATGCATCACACACACACACACACACACACACACCTGGCCACATCACACAGGCAGACGTGGTCCCATGCCACAGCCAAAATTTTCCCGTTTGTAATGAATGCATCTGACATGGGAGAGCCCGAGAAATAAAAAGCGCATTTCACAGGATGATTAAAGGAGGAATGCTTTTGTTTTGTTTGTGCTATTACATGATAGACATATCAAAAGGTTGCAGAGTGCCTGTAGCTCATGGGCCATCACGTAAAAAGCTATATAATGCCAGCTAGCACACAGCCTGTGCACACACACCACACACACACACACACACACACACACACACACACACACACACACACACACACACACATATATATCATACATGAAACAGCAGGGAAATGCAAGTGAGAGAGAGAGAAAGAGGCCCCCGGTACCTGCCTATATAGTCTTCTCTCTCCAAATGTTTATTTTGGACCAGACTGGTGGCCAACTGGTTGCAATTGACCCTCTACAGGGACGAGTTAGTGAGCGAACATGAAACTTTTCCTTTAGGGAGAGAGAAGGAGGGGAAAGCCACACACATACTGCGTACTCAGACAGGCAAATGTACATGCAAATGAGGACACGGTCACCCAAAAAAAAAAAAAAATAAATAACACAAAAAAAAAAAAAACATACAATAAATTAAATAAATAACAGGGAAGAAATGGAGACAGGGTCCTCATTTTACTACCAAAGTAACACTACTATATGAGAGATTACAGATTAAGATGGATTAACATCAACATGAACGGATCAAATTGTATGCACCCTTCATATTTGAATATAAAATAATATTTCAGCATATACTGTATATACTCTGTAAATGTTGTAAGAGTTTAACAGGAAGAACTGTTTAAGTTATCACACGTATTTTGCCAGCATGCCTTAACAAAACTGAGAGGGAATGACCAAAAGGGAACATAAAGTCCACACATAGTAAACAGCACTCGATGCAGTGAAATCACAGTAACCTGCAGTAAACACATACTACTATAATATATTTGAAAATGTAGCAGTCAATGAAAGGTTGGTGCAAATACCATAGGAACTAGAGATTTCAGTCATTTGAATTACTCTGTTTCACTCCTGAAATTCAGAGTGTGGTTCTGATAATATTGTATGATAAACTGCTTGTGCTTCTTGTCTCATCTTTACGTCTCTTCGTATAAAAGTGTCTGCTGAATGATAAAATATCATGTAAATTAAAATGAGTAAGCTAAATCATTTAAATTGGAGAAACTCAAGGAATGTTCCAGAAGAAATACAATGTAAGATCTATCAACAGTATCTATGGCCTGCCGCTGATTACCCCAGAAAATGTATTTTGACTTCAATTTTTTCAGTTTAAATGCAGGCCTAGCAGGCAATCATTCCAAAAGATTTTAAAGCAGAATTGTGAAGCTAATAATTTTTAAAACACAAATTTTTTTTTTTGTTATTTCAGCTGTTAATTTCTCTAAACCTGTAAAGTTGTCAATATCATTACTTTGAGGTGTGATGAATGAACTCCTACCAATGTTACTCCTGTGCATAGAGTTTGCCATGATAAAGTATTGCCAGATAGTAATGTCACATTCCCTCCATTGTATCCTTGTGCATATCATGCGAAAGTTACCCCGACAGGTTCACATGATCATGGCATGAGTTTGACTCGATATATTGTTACTTTACACAGTCAAGGTTGGTAAACGAATCTATCAGTCCAATGCACAATCATGACCATCAAAAAACCCAAACAGGGTCAATTGTTTGGTATAATTGCAAAGAAAACATTTACATTTTTAAAAATGATTTAGATTATGATAAATTATGAGACTCTCAGCCTAAGAAACTGCTGAAAAAAAAAAAAAAAAAAATAGAGCCAAATATTTACTATTTCTTATTTTCTGATTTGGCATATATCTCTGGGTGGAAATAAGGTAGCTCCGAAAAACTGCTTTTTGTTTTGATCCCAATCATGTCAACTGTGAGTAAAATTTTGTTTTGATACGACAAAGCAATCAAAAGTTATAGCATTACAAAAATTTTTATATTAAAAGAAAATGTCTCCAAGTGTCCAAAAGCCTCTCCAAACAAACAAAGCATAATTTACATATGAAATAATTACATATGCAAATACAACAATGACTAAAGGTACTGTATGCTCTCTCTTCAAAGCATGAAGGCATGAGTAACGAGATCTCATTCAGTTCCATTCTGTGTCATTTGAGTCATCATTGAGTCTGTGTCATGTACTTGGCACCATCTCCTGATGGCCATATGTAATTAGAGTAAACGATCCTCTCTGCTCATATTTGGATGACTTCCACCTCTGGTTGCAGCCATCTGAATCCTAATGCGATTGGTTAAGCGTTCCATGACGATGGACAACATACCACATAATTTTCGATGAAGCCATTTGATCTAGGAAAACGAAAGTGTTTTTAGCCAGATAGCACATTATGTGCAGTGAGCACATTGTGCTTTGTGTGGATTATCTAATGATCTATGCATCCGATTATGTTGAGCTCGTTTTAACAGGAATCCCCTCCTCAAAGTAATGGTATGTTTTTTGTTCTGTTTATTTTTTGTTCATTTATAAGTGAAAACGTAGCTTATGAGCAACACCTGTTTACACGCAACATGCATGTCCAAGACATATACATAGGTATTACTCACTATATTTTTTCTCTGAGTAAAATAAATAGGATGGTTGTATTTTACTCTTTGAGAGCTTTCCAGCAACGTGACACATGGCTATTTGATCAGTTTGATGTTTTTACCGATTCCAATAATTTGTACAGTGCCTACATGCATTGTAAAGTACAGCTTCCAAGCTTTTAAACGATACTATTTCTTTGTCGATTAAAACTGTAGTTATTTATATTTTGATCATTATTTTTCTCAGCGGGCCCGCCGATCCGAGCTTAAAGGGTTAAAGGGATAGTTCACCCAAAAATGACAATTGTCATCATTTACTCACCCTCATGATGTTCCAAATCCGTACAACACTCTTTCTTCTGTGTAGATGTTAAACAGAATGACAGCCTCAGCTACCAATCACTTTCATTGTATGGAGGAAAAAAAAAAGAATGGTGCCTAAAGCAGTCAGACCCAAACATTCTGCCTAACATCTCTTTTTGTGTTGCACAGAAGAAGGTCATATGGGTTTGGAACAACACAAGGGTGAGTAAATGTTTTTGTGGTGAACTCTCTCTTTAATATTTTAAAGACAATTTCAAGTTAATTGTGGACTTAAATGTTGGACAGATCAATGCCCATCACTATTGCAATGTGTTATATGGGGGTTGGGGGGGCATGTTTTGCATGTATAACTAGAATTAGAGTTTTGCCCCCAAGCTCAGCCACTCAATACCCACAGCCTGAGTTTACAGTCTGAGAAACAGAGAGAGAGAGAGAGAGAGAGAAAGAGAGTGAGAGAATGAGAGGCTGAGAGCAGGGCTGGCCCTGTAGACTAAATAAAATCTCTTAATCCTCATAAACTGCTCCATATGAGCATTACATCCCTGACTCCACACGGGACTCCTCTGCGAATGGAACTCATTTTAGGGTTAAAACATTACCAGCGCTGCTCCTCTCCCTTCCCAGGAATGAGCTGACTGCCCTTCACTCCCTCCCCCACCCTGACGACAGAATACGCTTATGATGAAAAATGTCCAGGAGGATGTAAATGTTGGGGTTGGAAAAATGCAGAGTTTGCAGTTTGTGAATTCAAGGATATCAGTGCTGCGGTGCGATATTTGCATTGGCTGCTGGGAAAACTGCACTTTTGCCATAGTGGAGTGAACTGAATTAACATAATTATCTTTGAATCCACAGGTAGAAACGGTAAAGCAAGTATAAATCGGGTTTAAATGCAACCAAATCCATTTGAGCAAAAGGCAGCAGGAAGACTCAAACAGGAAGTTTGCATGTGACTGCAGGGTTCTCATTCATTCATCAACTGTCACACAAATGAATTGTATGGGAGAGAGAGGCATATGTATGTGTGCCCGGTCTGGCCTCACATGCGGCAACCCAGCAGCCAACAGTAAAGTGGCATGTCTAGTCACTGGAACACAGCGCCCACCCACAACTGACTATTTTCGAAGCTCAACCCCTCATGCTTACAGTTGCTTGCACAGACAAGCTTCATAGAACATCCCATAGAAATGAGTTGGAGATTTCTGTGAAGAATATGATTATCAGAAGAAGAAAAAAACTCATAAAGTGCTAAACTTTTATGGATATAATTCTGGTAACACTATTTTAGGGATCAGAAATTAGACAGTAATTCATGACTAATAATTACACTTGTAAGTGACTAGTTATGGACTTGTTTGGCATTATCAAGTATTTAATAAGCCTTTATTGGCTGATTTCTTATTCTTGCATAATAGCCCCTTTTACATTTGCTTTAGTCAAAACAATTATTTTATTAGCTAAAAACAAAACATCAGTAGCTAGTATGATGCAAATTACATCCTTTATAGGTTGTCAGTACTCAAAAGTGCTTAAAAGTATAAAATACATGTAGAATGCATATAGTATTTCAACAAAGCAGGGAAAGTTAGGGTTAGGGGTTAGTGTAGGGCGTCTGTGTGACTAAATAAACATGTTGATGCCCCTATACTGTATGGTAGTATTTAATTAGGGGTGAAAATAGCATCTAACACGTAGTGCAAATATGATGCTTTTTGAGACAAAAGTCTCTGCCTTCTATATTTATTTTATACTATAAGCTGCACATTCACACATTGTAATGAGAACATATAAAGGATGTATTTTTCACCTTAGCTATTGGTATCTTTTGTTTTTACCTAATAAGTTAATAAGTTCATTGTTAAAAAAAAGAAATGTAAAGAGGCTATTAGGCAAGGATAAGAAATCAGCGAACAAAGGCTTAATAAATACATTATAATTCTAAACAAGTCCGTAACTAATCCCTTACGAGTCCAATTATTAGTCATTAATTACTGTGTTATTTCTGATCCCTAAAATAAAGTGTTACCGTAATTCTTATTTGTGCTGGAATGAGGTATGACCAGGATCAGAAATTAACAACTGCCTATGGCTAAAAAAAATTAAATAAAAAAAAAAAAAAAAAAAAATCCCCCATTTCTTAGGTCAGTTATCTAACTTTTGAGATATTTCATAATATTATATTATGAGCATAAATAGTAAAGACATTTAGTATCAGTTTAGTAATGTTATCTTGTACATTATTTATAGCTACTTTTGTATTTGATGCTGATTTAATGGTAACACTTTACAATAAGGTTCGATTTGTTAAAGCGTACCTTCATGTAGTGTGTTATATAGCTGTTTGTGAATGTAAAAAAGTCTGCAAAGTTTCAAAAATCAAAGTGCACGACAAATGGAGTTATTGACTCCCAAAGAACGAACCGATTCTGAATACCTGAAACCAGTTGTTAGTAATTCCAGACTTACTTCCTGTACTAACCTACCTAATTTGGTAACAAAAAACCTGCCTCAGGTCTTCATTGGCTGCTCGTGAACAGCTTTGACCCACCCTCAAACACTACACTAGGTAGACAAATCACAATAGACCAATCAGAGCAGAGTAGGCTCTCTGAAAGGAGGAGTTTAGAATTAATCCTTTAGATTAGTTTTTGACACTGGTTAAAAAAGATAATGCTGCAATTTAAATTATGAGCAAATTAAAGTGTTTTTTGACCTTGGATGCATGTAAATCTATTGTATGAAACCTTTAAAACAAAATTAGGCACGTTTAAAAACCATAATAGGTGCACTTTAACATTAGTAATCCATTAGATATCATGAACTATGAAAAATTATATTTTACAGAATTTAATATTAATTTAATATATTAATCTTCAATAATTGATCAAAAACACTACAGTCAAAACACTATTGTTAATTGTTTGTTCATGTTAGTTCATAATCCATTAACTAATGTTAACATACAACTAATACTAAAATGTATTATTATATATAGAAATGAACATGAACCAAAACGAATAAATACTGAATAAGTATTCTTCTTTGTTAGTTCATGTTAACTATTGTGTACTAAACTAATACATTTTTTATAATAAAATAAAAATAACTACTGCAGTTCAGATTTTTACTTGCCCTATCCGAGTTATTTTTATTTTATTACATTTTATTTTATTATAAAAATCCTAACTGTTGAGCCCTGGTTTCTAAAAACATATTCATTATTGTATTCTGACCTGTGCAGTTACAATCACCTCTATTATGACCTGAATTAATATGTAAATGAATTAACATTATTAAGACGTTATAAAGTTAATTTACCTGTGAGCAAGTATAGGTGTCCTTATTGATGTAATACATGTTCATTTGGGAATAAGTGCTGACATGTAAAAAATAACTGATGACGGACTGTTGAATTATAAAAAAAATAATGCACACCCGAGGTATGCATTATTTTTCAATAATTCAACAGGCCAGAGTCAATTATTCCGCTTATACCACAGTTACCACACCTTAATACATTGTTCAATGTTTTATATCAAGACATTTTCTGGTTTTCATCCGTAAAACGCTCGTGAGTGGAACTACTTTTCCGCCACAGATTCAGCATATTGTTTTGATACAGCTCGAGCCTCCGTTGCTAGTTCGAAAATGTCACTTTAGAACTAGCAACGGAGGATTGCAATGCTTGCGCTGCTTTACTGGAGCACCTACTGAAGTAACAAGGTAGTGCGTTTGTGTGTTTGTATGTGTGTGCACGCATGAGTGAAAGGGAGAGAAAGAAAACAGGGATTGTGTGTTGGATTACCTGTTTATGGCTCTCCTCAGCAGATCGCTTCAAATCATCAAGATGTAACGTTAAGTATACCTCTCAGTGTAGCTATTCTTGTATATAGCTTTCCAGTTGCTTCACAACTGTTTTATTAAGTCACGAGGGTCCGTTGACATCAAGGCTCTCTGCCCCGCTCACAAGTATGTGTATGTATGTATGTGTGTGTGTGTGTGTCTGTGTGTGAGAGGGGGAGGCGGAGCACGGTGGTGCTTAAATTTCACAGATAATAAAAGTTATTTCAGATTAAATAGAAACTGTTGTATTGACAGTTTACACCAAGGCTCTGTTTGTTGGTCGTGACTCAAATCTCTGTGCGTGTGTGTTTTTGTATGTGTGCGCGTGTGCATGCATGTGCATATGTCAGTGTGGGTGGGACAAGAGAGAGAGAGAGGTTTGTTTGTTGGTCGTGACTTGAGTCTCTATGTGTGTGAATTCGTATGCATGTGTGTCAGCATGCGTGTGTGTGTCACTATGAGACAAGAGCGAAAGACAGAGAGAGGGGGGAGCGTGAGATCGCTTTTCAACTGAAATTGAAATAAATGTAGGATATTATAGACACTGTTTTTCATGCTTATCTGATGTACTTAGCCAATGTCTTTGTTTTAATTTGTTATTTTGTTGTGGTAGCCTGTACAGCAATTTGAAATGACTGAAATAATTTGGCGAAGTGATATGGAACCGTTATGCGGTCAAGACCTGGAACTACTTTATAGCTGTGCGTTTACTGAAAAATAATCACACCTTAGAATATTCGTCAACCAATCAGAATCAAGCATTCAACAGCCCCATGGTATAAGTAGTTTTACACAAATTTGACAGAAATTACTAAAAACATGGTACAAGTTTTAAACTATCCAAACAAACAGGATTTCCACAGACTTACATTAGAAAAGTTCAAGTGCTTGTCTGACAATATGACGGACAACAACAAAAGTTGCTAAATTAGGACTGGTCGGTAACATTTGTAAGGCGGGACTTAGCTAGCAGACAATTGACAGACTGCATACTGAGTGAAAAGCATACGTACACGTGTGTTTGTGCTCTTGAAAGCAAGAAATGGAGAGTAATGGAGAAAGAGATGGTGAGGGTGAAAGAGTGAGATGGAATGAGTGACTAACAGAAAACGAATTTAAGACTGAAACTCTCTTTAAATCGGCATGTGTGAACCGTTCAGGTAAGTCCGTCAGACACAGGAAATGTATTAACATTGACCACAGTTTACTCTGTTAACCACACTAAGGCCCTGTGGGACATGCCTGCAGGGCAGCGTCTGTTTACATACACAAAAAAACACATGCGCGCACACACACCAGAGCACTGTCCAACTTCTCATACATTTATTACTGTCACTTTTTATTGATATAAACATCCATACACCATCAATTAACACCCAAATAAACTGCTGCTGTGCATATGACAGGTCGTAAACAATTATTTGTGGAACATTGCTGTCAAATATATGCTCTGTGTGAGTTAATATTTCAGTGCAAAGAGAACGCAGTGAGCACACAGTCTGACTAGTTTCCCCACTAAAGGATTCAGGCCTATGCAAACATCATTCACCACAGCAACATTCCTCTGCAGTTTAAAGAGGTGAGGGCACAGTTTGAGTTACTGTATGAGTCTTAGTTTATTTACAGATCAGGTGGTTCTCACCGTCAATTATTTTATGACAAGTAGTCAATGAAATGTAATCATTAGACCACCAAGCAAAAAAGGACAAATATATACATGAGAAAATAAGACTGATCATTTCCTAATAATTTTATTTATGTATTATTTTATTTTTGTTTAGGGCTGCCTCAAATTTAAAGATGCACATTTTAAGTAAAAAGTACAAAATAAATAAAAAATAGCATGTGTTATCAGTTATGAGACATATCAGAACCAATGGTGTTTGGTGTCTTGACATGCTAAGACTGAATATGCGCATACACTAATGAGATACGAAGGGGAAGCTAAAAGAAAGGGTAAGATTTACAGTGAATAACAACAACAAATTCCATCTCACAAAATTTCACACAAAGCCAGGGGCGATTTTAGGATTTCAATCTTAGGGGGGCTCTGCTCCCTATGACAGTATAATATGTTTATATTTGAGGTATTCCACTCTGATTTGTTCATTTTGGCATAATTATTTCCAAAATTAGATTTTTGTAAATCACACTTTTACACCAGTAGGTGGCAGCAAATGAACGTCTTTTATGTGTTTTGAGTGAGTCATCAAACTTAGGCTGTCAATTTGAAATTCGAAATTCGTCGAATTTAGGATAAAATGCACATTTGAATACTAAAATAGCATTCGAATTTTGGATGTGTGCCAATCACTGATGATGACTTACATTCTTGGGCTAAAACAGGCGCAGTCAACAAATAAAACAGAATGTGCGTGTCTCAGGACGTTTTAAAGGCTGAATTTCCTTTTAAATTGACACAGCATCTAAAAAATGTATCGTTACGGCACAAGATGCTGAAGAAATACACGGCGTAACAGTCAAAGACGTCCGTCTAGTGCATACTTGCATAGAAAAAGACGGACACATTCGAAGTGAACGGCCCCCAGCGGTGGAGGTCTTTGCCGGTTGTGTCTTGACTAGGGTTGCAATGGAATGAGATTTTCACGGTACGATAACCGTCTAAGAAAATATCACGGTTTCACAGTACACGTTATTACACAATTATTATCATCAGTTACAATGACCCTTAAAAGGAGTGAAAATAGAAGGGGTTTTTTTTTTTTTTTTTGGTTGAACCAATGCTTTATTATAATTGAAACTTGAAACCATTTATTTATTTATTTATTTTTTATTGATGTGTAAAAAAAGTCTCCCTTTTGAAAATAAATAAAATAAATAGAATAAATAAGAAAGCTAACAGAATTATAATAATAAACCGGATTATAAACATGATAAAAAAAATAGCATGTAACTATAACATGTTATATATCTAAAGCATGTTAGTTTACATGTTAGCATAGCATGCTAAATTAACTATTAAATGAAAAATAACATCAGCTGTGTGAGCATTTAATGTCCAATGATTATTAACAATTAAAATATACTGTAGGTGCACAACAGCGCAGCCAGACTGCTCCTGTCTGTACCTTTAACTCAGTGGTTCTCAACTGGTTTTGTTTAAAACGTAACCTGTATTTAATGTATCCTGGGTCACATTTCCTTTTATGTTGCATAGTTTTGTTCATGGTTTTCAAGTACAAGGACATGCATCAACTGACATTATTTTTGTTGTTGATGTCAACAACAAAAGCGACAGGAAGTTTTCTCTCCCCCCTTTTAAAAATTTAAGAGCATATTTACTTATATGAGCCCATTATTATCTCGTTTGTTTCCTAATTTCAAACATAATTCAAACTGAACATACATATTACACAGGAGGAAAGGCTCCTCATTACCATGGTTAGGTCAGTGTAGCTAGTCTTAAATAATAGTAATAATAATAACAAATTATAGTATTTATGAAAAAATAAATACTAGCTGAAACACATCTTGAAACTTTAACTACAACTGCCACTGTTGATATAAAATGAGGTCTAATAGATTCTATCTTTAGATTATTTCATGAGAAACTATAACATTTTCTCAAAATATAAGTTACTTTTACTCATGTAAAATTGTAAAATTTTGTAAAGGTAAAGATGTGTAATTATTTTACATTTTTGGCGCATAGCACAGTGTTGCTCTTTTCCTCCTCAGTGCTGTTTGGCAAGTCAGGGCTGCCTACTGTTTGAGAGGTTCAACTTGACTTCCTCCGTAATGCTTTAGACTAGAAAATTCTCACTAGAATTGAAATTGGTCACATCAGTTTTGAGGTCTGTGCTCCGCAATATCGAGGGAAGCCTGGTTTTTGCAACCGCGCACGTCAGAGAGCAGAGCAGATCATTAGCGCCAGCTGGTTCTGTTACACTCGTGCGAAAGTGCAGATGAGAAGCCTTTAGCTGATTGTGAGATTATCATTAAATCTGCCTCAGCCGTCCTAAATTGGTTATCACTTGGACGGCCGCCGAAATATCTTCAATGGAAGAACCATGTTATTGTTCTTTCCCTGCTGTCCGCGACCCAGTCCGAATAGACCTGCGACCCACTTTTGTGTCGCGACCCACCAGTTGAGAAACACTGCTTTAACTCAAACACACTGACTTATGTCAGACCCCCTCGCCTCGCTTCTCTCTGACATTTTCTCCGCTGTATGTGTGTGTGTGGCGCAAGTTGACGAGTCTGACAGGCAGTCGAGGAGGAAAGGAGATGCGCATGCGCAGGTGAGATTCTCCATCCAGTTACATTTTTTTCTCAATACCGTAGATAAGCAAATGTACATGGTATGATAACCGTCGATTTTCATACCGTGGTATACCGTGAAACCGGTATACTGCTGCAACCCTAGTCTTGACTAAGCCTTTCTCTGTTATCAGCATCTCGCTGCATAAGCATTAGGTACATACATACTAGAGCCTGACCGATATGGGATTTTTGAGAACAATACCGATTTTAGAGGGAGAAAATTCCCTGATTACCGATATGGTGGCCGATATAGCTAATTTTTGAGAAGTTAGCCGAGCCGAGTTAAGAGATAAACAGCGGCAGCAGTGTTACACCGTATTCTGCTATACAAGTTCAGGGGAAACTTTCAATGGTGGAAAACCAGACTTTTAAATATTATATTTTGTAAATGCAATGACTGGAATTGTTCGGTTGAAGGGGGTAACAAACTGCGAATCCTGAACAAAACAGTTTGGTGAATACATGTTTACACCATAGCTTCCACTCAGCTGACAAGCAATGAAAGTAGCTACGTGGTTAGTTAGTTAGCTATAAGCTCGTTGTCACAGAGAGTAAAATATGGACGTTGTTTATTTAATTTCCAGCATTGTGTCTCACCAACGAGGTAAAAACATAGCGTGAAATCAACACTCAACAGACACAATCCACCACCGCACCGTTGTCTGCTGAGCTGCAAAAAGATGCTCTGACAAACTATAGCTGGCTAACATAGCAAAAAGATGTGATAAACATGAGTAACATGGTTGTCAGGGAAAGGGTTAACATTATATTAGTTATACTGAAAAGGGAAAATGATGAGGTCATTGTTTATTAACTTTCCAGTATGTATTTCACAAACTAGTTAGCAACTTACCGTGAAGACACACCGCTGAACTCCACACCGCTTAACTCCACCCTGTCTGCATAACCACAGTCACCAGAACAATGTCAGCTCAGCTCTGTAAACAGTGGAGTCGGAGCGCGCTCTGCTGGACAAACTACGTTATGACACCAATTCTGAGGCATTCTTTTCTGCATTATATTTTCTGAAAAAAAGTTTTCAGATCTGCGCATATCGGTAAACATATACATATAATATCGGCCGACTGATAAATCGGCCAGGCACTAATACATACAACTGTATTTAATGAAAAATACTGTGGTACCACCGGTATTATGAAGCCTGAGTCCGTGGTAATACTATGGCACCGATATGTGCAACACTTAGAACCGTCTGCTGAAGAGTTTCTTTTCTCATTTTACTTTACTTAATATTTGGGAATATGAACTGGCTAAATCTTTTGACTTTCCTTAACGCACAATTGTTAACAGTCAGACATGTTCTTTGCCATTAACACGGTGCTGATTGGTCTAAATTTGTTGTGCCTTCTTGTGGACTTAGGAGACAATGTCAATTTAAATCTTAGATGTCTTGTAGATTTTTTCCCCCTTCCTGAAATAACGTCTTTAAAATTGGAACATTACTCGAATTTTGGTAATATTTCAGTGAAAAAATAAAATTTAATTCTCAGCCATGTTGACAGCCCTACATCTAACCATTGATGAAGCATCAAGTCGTTCACAACCGAAATTGAAAGTCTATTAATACTTTATTACAATTTTAGTGTCTACAGATCTACTAAGAGAATTCGTGTTCAAGCATCATACGTGTTTTCCCCACAAATGACAACAAAGCATATCTATCATTTTGTGAACTGTTGTGCATGCCTATCAAGCTACACAAAAAAGACAACAGTATTAGCCTAAAAATAATTATACATTTCAATTACATCCTGATGTCATTGTAATGTCATCAGTCAGTTTAACTCATAATTCATCTTTTTACTCCTTGTTAAACGAGATTACCTAAATAAACCAACAACATGCCTCCATTTCTCCTTTAGTCCATCAACAGATACTGATCCTCGTTTATGAATCGTCTAATTGAAACTCAAATGACTCATTTAGTGGAGTATTTGTTCAGTGTCAAAACATTTATATGCTCCTTTACAGCCAGCACTCTTGGTTCACGCTATAGTAAGTCTTTACAGGTGGGAAAAGCCACCAAAGCAGTCTTGCATTTTCTGCTGTTTAAAGAGCTCACAAAGGGCGATCACACATTTGCATGCTTATTGCAAAGTCACAAATTTCAGGGGGACGGCTGACATAAAATTTAGGGGGGCTGAAGCCCTCCTAAATAGGGTCTTGCAACACCTTTGCACAAAGCTATCGTATGGAATATAGCACACAAATCATATATACTACTTATATGGTGCTTTATGGTGAAAGAAAGCCATATGGGTTTGGATTGACATGAGGGTGATAAAATGTTGTGGTGAACCTTTCCTTTAAGGAAAGATTCACTCCTAAAGAAATTAATAGTACTTCCAAAATATTTTTCAAAAAGACAAACAATCACATAAGCTATTTTATTCTACATGGGGCAGGTCACAGAATCTGGTCCCACGGAGACCAGAAAGTAATCGTGTTCAAATCATCAATGATGAGCACAATTCAGAGGTTGTACTTTCCCTGTAAGAATATATTTGAACTCCACTGATGTTTAGGTTCAGGGTTGAGGTTTGGGTTATGGCATATGGTTGTTAAAATATGCATTCCTGTTGATTTGTATTAAATCATTAACAACCAGTCTTCATTTTTACAAAGTTTTTTTGTTTTAATCATAGTTTCAGTTTTTTGACTATGAATACATTTCGTCTTGTCATATTCATTAATTTTAGTCAGTTTTACTGACTTAAATGGCACATAATGTGCAAAATGACAAAGCGCAAGTCAGACTGTAACAGATATTTAGAAAAATGTATAAACATTTATTTAAACGTATGAAAGATATAGAAAAGACAGATATAAAAGATACATACAAAATAGCTACAAATGTCCTTGATGTGAAAACATGACCTCCTGAAATAATGAATATACTGAAGTATAAGGTACTTTTCAAGTTATGATTAAATAAGTTTCAAGTGTCAAGTGTTCTGAATTCTTCCTACTTTAGTGACTGTTATTCATTTTTCCACGTTTTAGCCAGTTTTGGACATTGCATTGCATGTAGTGCATTTTTTACGGCAAAACAGCACAGTCAAGGCATTCTAACTAGCATGTAACTTAGTTCAAGTTCACCTGTTCAATTGCTTCATTGTCTGTGCAGATGTAAGTTGTAATATTACATACTGTATATGTTGTAAATATAGTGATTCATCTCATGTATAAACAGGATGGGTTTGAGTGAGGTAATTAACTTGATTGTAAAGCAGTTAATTTAGCTCGCATTCAACTCTTTCTGTTCACGCAGCTCAAGTGGGGAAATCCCCATCATATTCGATAATTGGATGAGCCTATGTGAATAAATTTTTTTCTAGATGTTTCTTCTTCTAAACACAGAAGTTTCTTCTGTTTGTGCCATATTATTATCTTGCAGTATTATTTTGTCTCGTCATACTTTTGTCAACAGTACGTTTTATTTCATATCATTTTCTTCATAATTTATAATTGTAATAATTTTTTGTCTCATGTTGGTTATGTTTAGTCTAAACTAAATTAACAACTAAAAACATCTTACTTTGCAAATCGCTTTTTGCGCCAGTCTGTGGCCATTTCACCCAGAAACTGGAGCTATTATGTGCCCGTACGCTCAACAACACTTCCAGCTTCGGCCACTGGGAGCAGTGGTTCGAATTTCGGTTAGCACAGACCGATTTCAGCTAAAGAACTTTCTACCTACTGTCGCCGAATTCACAGTGGGATCAGTCTGAAAACATTTCATGGTGCTCCTTTAAGGAGCAATAACTTGTTTCATTTTATAATAAGGTAACACTTAAACAACATAACACATTCAATAAAAGTAATATCATAAAAAGGATCAAGATGATGCTAATGAGACAAGCTGGGACAAGATAACAAATTAAATGATTAACAACTACTAATGTCCTGCAGGATGCTCCCCCATCTGTGTTCCCTTGCACTGTGCTCTGACAACTCTCTCTCAGTCTGGAGCAGAAGCCCTTCCTCTCTCCCCCTCTTTCTTCTCTTTCCAGGAACTGCGTCTCTTCCATGGCTGGAAGCTTGTAATTTGTAACAGGCGACTTGGCGGGTTGAGAAGCCCTCATCTTATCTGGACAGGGGATCACTAGCAAATCATATCAGAGAAAAGGCCTGTTTAAATATAGCTCTAATTACCGCAATTATTTGTTGCCATCTCTTTTTTCTCCCTTCCTCTAGGCCTTGCGCAAGTATGTTTTTTTTTTTTCCCTTTCTCTTCCATGCTTTTTAAAAAACGAGTGTCCTTTCTTTTGGAGCACTTCCTTCTTTTCGTATTCAGTAAATCCTAGCTTGTGGTGTGGGCTTGGGGGGTGGGGGGGGGGGCTGACAGTTGCATGACAAGGAATGTTTCCCTTTGTAAGAGCCTACTTCCTCCTCGCTCAGTTTTAGCCTAATTGAAACGTTTCCTATTGGGCTCAATCAAGAGGGCAATTACCTAATTATTCGCTTATGCCTTGCTTGGTCCTGTATGCTCCAATGATGGAGAGAGTGAGAAAGAGAGAGAGATGTGTGTATATGTACTAGATATAGAGGTATATGTACTAGCCTGCCTTTTTATTGAATTCAGTACTTGTCTTTTCCCTCTTTTTCCCATTTCTTCCTTCACTGAAGGAATTTCTAGGTAATAACGTGTTATTACCCACATTTTTTTAAAACAGCCGAGTCAGCATTTCACTTCTAGTTATAACAACCCTTAATAATCTTGTAGAATATTTTAAGAAAAAAATTGGACATTAGATTGGTGTAAAATGTATGTTTGCGTGCGTGAGCGTGTGTGTGTGTGTGTGTGTGGGGGGGGGGGGGGTATGAAAAAGTGTTATCAAAGAGATTTTACGTTTTTGAAAGCAGTTGAGCCAGCATTTCAGGTTTAGTTGCGCTGTTTCCATCCTTTTAAAAAAGAAAATATGTAGTCAAATGCTGTAAACTAAAAATGGGGCATATGAATTGCCTTTTTAAAGAAGCAGACATTAAATGTCGGGGCAGGGGCTCATATGGAGAAGTATTATCAAAACGATTTTATGTTTTTGAAAGCAGTGGAGTCTACATTTCACTCTTCCTCTCAATATGTAGTGTTGTGCTTTAAATGAAAAAGTGCACAGATGAAGTGGTGTTATGATATGAGAGGGGGAGGCTCTACTGTAGCCGAAAGAAGGCGTTTTATGGGCTCATAAGGAAAAGTATTATCAAAGAGGGAGAGAGGGAGAGGAAATACAACGGGGAGGCATTAACGGATCTGGAATGTTCTATCCCGTCTAAACCTTCCTCCAACACATTTAATAATTAGACAGCTCATAAAACATACATTTATCATGTATAAAGACATTTTCTCACTTCCCTTTAGGCTAGGCGAGACCCAAGAAGAAGAAAAAATTGTTTTGAACCATAACAAACATGTCCACTCAAGTGATGATCCAATCAATCAATCATATAAAAAAAAGCCAATCTCTGGAGTGGGGGAAACATTTCATTTTTCCATCATAAAATATAAAATAAATATTCCAAAGCCATGTATAGATAATGTAAACATATCAGCCTGTAAGGAAGCTGTATGTTCTCAGCTTCCCCCTCCTTTCCCATCACCGGGACCCACCTGAGCTCCAAAAGGTCATCGCTTCAACAAGTGTGGGCTGTTGAGGTCTTAAATCAATCATTTAAATCTATGGCTAAATCAGCGAGCTGTCTGGGTTTAAGCACACATGCCGTAGCTTAATTCACCCGAGCGAAGGAGCTCAGCGGCCGTATTTCAGCCAACATGTGCGCCACTGTTGTCTAAACAAGCGCTGCGAGGCAGGCTGCAGAGGAGGAAGCTTGCTGCAGGACATGAAAAGCAGTTAAGAGAACGTCCATGCGGACATGTGCAACAGATACGCAAACACACACACTAACACGGGATGCAGAGAAGACTGGAAGTACTTGGCTTGAGGTCATGGAAATGGGTTATAATGCAGCCTTTCACTGGGGAAAATGAGAGGACCTGCTTTCCTCACATACAAGTACACTCATACATACAATGGTCAGCATATCCATACACACATACACACACGTAGGAATGATGGAATGCTCTCACACAGACTGGGTGGGCCGCTTGACTAGTGAACCCTGGGATGAGAGTTAGGGAGTTAACGAATTAGTCCTTCATTTACACACTCACACACAAACACACACACACAATACAAAGGTTTGGGAATACCTACTTGTTCTTTATTATAATTATTATCCACATTTTAGAATAATAATAGTCAAAACTATAAAATAACACTTTAATTATCAAACTATAGACACCCTTTGCCTAGATTGCAGCTCTGCACACTCTTGTCAATCTCTTAACCAACTTTATAAGGTATTTACCTGAGATGCAGTATTGAAGGAGTTCCCATGTAATGTATGCTGGGTACTTGTTGGCTGCTTTTCCTGGAATATACTTTCCGATTCATAAATAATAATAATAATAATAATAATAATAAATAAATAAATAAATAAATAAATATAAACATAAAATAAAAATACTTTTAATTAATTAAATATTTTTTGAATGTATATTTGGCTACAAAACAAATGGCAAGCATTTAAACATAAGCCTTTAGATTAAAAGGTTTTTAAGATCATGAGAAACATCAATTCATTCAAATGTGTCCTACAGTAACTTCTGACTGGTACTGTACACACATGGAAATATTTAGAGACACAATCAACTGGCAAGCATATTCATGACATCAACTTCAAAAAGGGTCTCCTTTAAATATAGTGGGAGATTCTGACCGAGAGAATTAGATTAAATAAAAATTTATGTAAATAAAAACTTGACAACTGTCTGATTTACCACGTGCCTCCTGATGCAGATTTTCCAGTCAGATAAACCACAATTCACACCACAGCATATCATGTGTGTGTGTGTGTGTGCACGCATCCATATTGGCCACTGACTAAATGTTTAAAGTCAGGAAAAAGTGAGAAAGCGAGGGAACAGATCATGGAATAGAGAGATGAGAGAGAGACAGACAGAAGAATCACCCAGGTGGTCTTGTGTACTGTGGCCGCTGGGCAGCATTCTGATGTGAGGGGGGGAACTTGAAACCCATGCAAATGTGATCACTCCCATTCCCACTGATTGGGACGGCCGCGTATGATTAAATATAATTGCAAAAAAACCTCTTCCAAATGCCTCGGCTTTTTAAAAAAAAAAAATGGGAAGGAAGGATTTAGAAGCAATTCTTTGTCTTTGAAAGAGAGTGGGGCGAGCTAGTGGGTGTGTGTGGTGGTGGTGGTGGTGGGGGGGGGGGGGGGGCTTTATGAGGTTAAATGTGTGTGTGTGTGTGTGCGTGTGTGTGTGATTGTGCTCTGTAGTATGCGTGTGAGAGGGACAGGGCTGTTTTCATTGTTGTTTTAGAGAGCTGGTTGCTACATGCAGGGAATGGGAAGAGAGGGGAATATTTGCTGGCAGAAGTTCTTCAAGGTTCAGAAGCCGCTTGTCACGCCGGTGATGATTGATGGCTCAGGCGGAACGCTTAAGTCAACAGTGCATGAGCACGTCCAGGCCGTCCCGAGCGCATGAAACCACACCGAGGCTCCACTCAGCACCCATTTAGAGGTCAGCAGTCTCTGAGGAATGACAGCTCAGCCCTCACCATTATCTTATCAAAAACACCTCACATGGTAGAGGCTGAGCCACTGTATGCTGGAGAATGAGGTCTAATATTGTGTCTACACTGCAAGCAAGTGACACAGTGCAGCAGAATTAGAACACTCCCATTAAAATCGATGAAGCTGCAAAGTTGCGCACTTGCAGTGTAGACTGAAGCAGTACGACGGGCATTTACACGGACAGTGATTAAACTGTTGGAGATCGCCAAGTCCTTGCAATGTTGGTAACTAGTAGGCATTCCTACTCGAATGCAGCTGTATCATGAGACAGATCATGTAAGCTCTACTGTCTGCACTCAATGGTAGTTGCCTTATCATATTGTTGGGAATTTTCGATTCTACTGAATTCAGCTCAGCTTGGTCACATTGCCAACAGCTGCTGTCCCTCATGTTTTCTTAAAGAACAATTCACCCAAAAATGTTAATTGCCACAATGTACTTATCTTAATGTCATTCTAAACTAATAAGACTTTCTTTCTTATGCAGTACACAAAAGTTGATTAAATGAATATCCCAGTCTGTCTTTTCAATACAATGGCAGTTGATAATGACTCACTTCAGTCCATGTGACTTGTGACTATGAGAGAAGCTCATTCACAGTGTAACTAAAAAAGTGGCTGCTATAAAATGGATATTTCAGAATCTAAATTCTTATTGGAATTGCCATGTTTATAGCCAATAGCCAATATACACACACCTGTGACTTTGTCAAATTGCTACTTTCCTTGACTAAACTGTAAACAGCCAACAATCAGCATTCCACTGGGAACTTTTTAGGTTGGAATGACATTAGGGTGAGTAAATCATAACAAAATTCTTCTTTTGGTAAACTATTCCTTTAAATTGGCAACCTTAAAATCAAATATTTTTTTCACTGTCAACCATTGTCAGTGTGAACACCCCTTTATAATTGACAAATCTGTAAAGTCACACACTTGCAGTGTAGAATAAAGCTATAAACTGTTACCTCCTTAAGAGATTTAAAATTACTGTAAAGCACAACCTCCTTTTGCTTTTATACAATGGCAGCAACACCAATGTAAATAAAAGACACCAGATTTTTAATAATTCATTTAATTAATTATAATAATCAAAATTAACATTTCTTCCATCAAGTAACATTGTTCACTAACCAAACTGTAGACTGTTTACAGTTGTCAAGAACCACTGCAATGTTGCGCATTAATAAAGAATTCCACTGATGTGGTCACAAGTGTGTGTATTCTGGCTACTATAAAACAGATAGTTCAGACTCTAAATTCTGATTGGATGAGCCACATTTGAAGTCAATAAACAATAAACACACACCAGTGACTACAAAAGTTGCTACATTGCTTGACAACTGTAAACAACTTACAGTTAAACTATTAAACTATATGGCGGTTCAAACCATCCTATACTATACTATAATATACTATTCTTGGTGGAGTAATTGTTTATTCCGATTATTATTTTAATACATTTAACTATTTATTGCACAATGTTGTTTTTATTTTATTGATACCCTTTTTTATAAACCTTAGTTTATTATAACAGGAGCTCTCTAGTTATCACATTGTGTTGCTCACTGTCAATGTAGACATGTTGTCAGAATTACACATGGATGTCAGATGATCGAGAAAAGAATGAGACGGAGACAGAGAGTATGTGTATGTGTGTAAGTGTGTGGGGGATGTTCCTCTCCCATTAGTCGAGCATTAACGGGTGTGAGAGACGATTTAGGGGGTCCGGGGTCACTGAGAGGGGGAAGCAGGTGTCCCTAACTGATCTATGTGCAGTTCCACTTCAACACCTAGTCATTAAACGGACACGCACACACATGTATCTTCCCCCTAACTCAACTTACGTGTTTTATGTTCTGCCTCGAAGACCTTGCCATATCTCTTCCTGTTTTTAGAATGAGAAACTTTAACAAATATGAATAACTATAATAAGCACCTAAAATAACAAAACTAAAGAGGGTAGAGGAAGAGTCTCACATGTTCATTTAAGTAGGGAAAAACTGCACAGCTTAATTATAGCAGTGGGGGGGGCAGGGTGGGGGGGGGGGTGTGTGTGCAGTGCTCAAGTATCTTTGTGTTTAAAGTCAACATGAAACGGCACCCCTATTTTACTTGCGTGATGTAAAACATTTCTAAGAGAAACAGGATATTCCACTAGCAAAAAAAAAAAAAAAAAAAAAAAAAAAAATGTAGGGCAGGACTTGATTTTATCCATCAGGAAATGATTGGATCATGAAAAGTGGTCTCTCAACCGTGTCCAAACTGGACTACTTGCACAACCGCTTCCGTGTTCTACTAAGTGCAGCTCAGGCGTTTCCGGTTACGCCTAGATGCAGAGTTCTATTAATAGCAAGGCAGATTATTACCTTTTAGGGCCGTCAGTTGATTAAAACAATAAATCATGTTTTTTGAGTTAATGTGACGGATCTAAAATGTATAATTTGATGAATTTTGCTCTTAAAATGTATCATTTAAAAAATAAAAACCAGATGTTGCAAAACCCAGCTCCTAAATAATAAATCAAACAAGCTGCAGCAATCTGGTCATCTCAATGCATGTTTCATTCATTAATGATATTTCATACCTGTTGCGCTCAAACGATACATTCCAACATACGATTGCAAATGACTTTGGTTAAATTTCCTAGGATGGTTGATTTATAAATAAATTAGCCATTCTCTTACTCTGACCAGGCTTTAAAAATCACCCAGAACAGAATGAAGCAGTTTTAATGTCAAAATGAATAAATACTGTACATTAACTGTGCCAAAATATATTTAATGGCATTACACAAATGTAATTCATTTTAAATGTATAACTCATTTATAAAGTTTATATATTTTGCAGCTCTTCTACTTATGCGTTTACATTTCAATATATAGCATTATATTTATCCATGAAACAATGACACAAAATGGAGATTAAAACATACATACATTTTATAAAAACAGGGTGATGCATGTGTTCGTCAGGTCTCTCTCTCTCTCCTCCACAACACATGGAGCACTGTTTTAAGCATGTGCTCTAGTTGTTTCATTCAAAGAGCTCTGGTGCTGACACCCTTTGAAAGGCAACATGGTCTAAGCATACCCGGGCCTTTATCAGTCTCCTTCAACCTTCTGTCATTTGTGGTTGAAGCTGATCTGTGGTTAGATGTCTGCTATAGACGAAAAATGGTGAAATGAGTTCATTGCTTTCTCAGATCAGCTTGTGCTGAATTATAGCTTTGAAAATTGTTATTCCTCTGAAAATATCCATACTTTAAAATCTTCATCCGAATACTCATTTGTGTTGAGTTCTGGGAACTAGGCAACTACAGCACATTGTAAACACAAAAAAACTGAAACTTGCGAGCCTTTTTGCTACACCTGCCGATGATGAGTGAATTGAGAAAATTTACCAGCCATGAAACGATATTTTGTATTATTTTTATATAAAAAAAAAAAAAAAAAAAAAAGTTATTTCATATTTGCGACAAAACAACACAGGTCAATGTGCCAATCACAGTATCATATATGAAATGAGCCTCTGTCTCTCGGTGAAATCACACCAGTCATAAAAAGGTGAAGACACATGTTGGTTCTGTTTCTCATATTTTTGTTTTGGTGACTTCATGCAAGAAATATTCCAGAGAGAGGAAAAAAAAGAAAAACTTTGGGAATCCTAGATAAACTTCAGATGATAACCCTTCCACTGTGGTAAAAGTTGTTAAAAGACATGTAAATCACAACAAATGTTTTCTGCTTAGCAAGCGGTTTGATTTGAATCGCGCACTTCACTTACATTATTAAAGGTCAGATTATGATTCTTACAATTAGACCTAAATCATTTAATACGTTGCAGCGCCTTTTTAATTATTTACTTGCCAAAATAAGAGGTATTGGTGATGTCAACTTAAGGACAGTAACTTTAAAAGGACACTTTAAACGTGGAGCAAGTACAGTAATATCATTGTGAGGAAAGATTACAAATAACTTTTTTCTTGAAATAATGTGCAGAATTAGACCTGGAACATGTATTAAGAAAGTAAAATGTCAATTTTGATTTCATGTTGACTTTAATCAACTTGCAGGAATTTCATTATATTCTGGAGGCCAACAACTTCTCATTTGGTTTAGTTTTCATAAAACACTGAAAGGACTATGAGGTCTTTTGTGCGACTTAACAGAGGAGTTTAGAAAGCAGAATAAGGAATCCAGAAGAGGATGGAAAATGTATAGAACTATATCTTTATGATCTGTCCTGTAATCTTGATGGTTGACAACACTTCACAACATGTCACCAGTGCTTCATTCCAAGCGGTCTAAACATTTTATGGACACCTTAACAACTCTGATCTCTTATCAATCACAGAACCATAGAGATCAACAGGAGGAATTAAAATGCATAGACGCAAATCTAAGCGGAGACTAAACTCCACGTTCCCATGAGCCTGTATTTAAACAACGTAAAATTCAATTCACTAGATTTAATTTGGAAATGTGGCCCATCTGCAGAGTAACATACATTGTAATACGCACAAACGAGTGGAAATAGCTCTCTCTCCACACCAAACAGTGAGAGAGAGAGAGAGAGAGAGAGAGAGAGAGAGAGAGAGAGAGAGAGAGAGAGAGAAAGTAGAGGCAATGTTGCGGTCTCTGACATTTTCATCAGTATGTTTGTCTTCCCCTCCAAATGAATGGCAGATGCTGTGAGAAGCTGTGAGCAACAGCGTGGCCTTTCTGAATGGCCTTTAGATGAAGGCAGGAGAGAGAACACACACATACACTCTGTCCCTCACACACACGCATACAGAAACACACAGATTTATGTTCCTGATATCTTATTGCTGCAATCTCCAGTTGATTAAGAGCAGACCAGGCTGCTAAGCAGCGAGTACGCTGAGATAAGCCGTGCAGGGCGGAAGAACTCAGACTCCTGAGTCGAGGCAAAACGCTGGAGGTCTTGGCTTTAGCGGTGTGGCATGGTGAAGAATGCCGCCACAGGGACCTTTTTAAATCTGGCCAAGGAGAGAATCTCTGCCTTGCAATTATCACTACAGAACATCACAGTAAAGACAAGAGCTTGGCATGTCACTACACACAGATTTTATGCATTGCTGGGGGCTAGTCCAGGAAGGACTAAAGAAATGAGTGCTTGGGAAGTATTCTGAATTGCAAGGGCTGACAGTATCACCACTGTAGGGTGTAGGAATAATTTAAAAAGGAGGGAGGGGGAGACACATTGAAGGGGTCTTATCATTTATTAATTTTTTTCCCAAGAATTGTAATAATATTCATTAAATTTTTGGAGCCAAACACAGTAATTTTGTTTTAATTGCCCTTTATCACCCGTTAAACAGCAACCTGGTCTCATAGAATCAATACTATACCTACATTTTGGTGGTTCGTCGTACGCATCACATTCACACAAATCACAAGTAAAACGGCAGACTAATAGTCCATAAACACGTGCTTTTCGACCTGTTCCTCACACAAAGCTATCTTATCAAATGAAAACACTTTTACTATAGTGCCTGACTTGTAAGGCAATACATTTTAACGTCAAATTGCGCGGTAGCTCAACTGATAGAGCGCTGCACTTGCAAAGCAAAGGACGACAGTACAAGTCCTGAAAAGCACTCGAGTCGACACATGAGCCGAAAGTGTCATAGAAGCATCATTTTACATTTTGATAATACTGTATGTCACCACAGTCATGTAATTTTCATGAGATCAGGCTGTTAAATGGGACATTTTTTGTAGCTGTGCATTTAAGATTCCAATAGTATGTAAATTGGAAGAAAATGCAGAGCAGCAGGTGCTAAACAGCTGGAAAACTGCACAAGATTTGGCAGAATTTCCGACATTTTATTTGAATTATTAGTTCTTCTGGTGTTTAATATGCACTCTTTTAGCACTTTATTAGGAACACGATGATCCTAATAAAGTGCCTGATGTGGTCTTCTTCTGTTGTAGTCCATCCGCCTCAAGGATCGATGTGTTGTGCATTCTGAGATGCTATTCTGCTCACTAAAATTGTACAGAGAGGTTATCTGAGTTACTGTAGCCTTTTTGTCAGCTCGAAGCAGTCTGGCCATTCTCCATTGACCTCTCTCATCAACAAGGTGTTTCCGTCCGCAGAAATGCTGCTCACTGAATGTTTTTTGTTTTTGGCACCACTCTGAGTAAACTTTAGAGACTGTTGTACGTGAAAATCCCAGGAGATCTGCAGTTACAGAAATACTCAAACCAGCCCGTCTGGCACCAACAATCATGCCACGGTCCAAATCACTGAGATCAAATTTTTGCCCCATTCTGATGGTTGATGTGAAAATTAACAGAAGCTCCTGACCCGTATCTGCACAATTTTATGCACTGCACTGCTGGCACACGATTGGCTGATTAGATAATAGCATGAATAATTAGGTGTACAGGTGTTCCTAATAAAGTGCTCAGTGAGTGTAAGAATAATTGTATATTTCCTACTTCCTTGTCACCAGCTTGTGACGGAGCGGGACAATTTTCATTGTCATTGACATGTAATGTGGATGGTCATTTGTTCATGTCTTCAAATGTTTTCATCTGTCGGAAGTCAGAAAGTTTCATAAGTATAGAACAAGCCGTCTTGGCAGCTTAGTAAAAACAAAAAGGTAAAAAGCTTAATAAATTGCTTTTTTGTTTTTGTTTTTTTACTGGGGAGGAATTATTGTTTATGTTTTCATAGTATAATGAACTTTTATCTCCAAAGATCACACTGTGAATTCGGCAACAGGAGGTTGAAAGTTCTGTTGCTGGCATCAGTCTGTGCTTCTGGAAATTTGAAACCACTGCCTCTAGTGGACGAAGCTGGAAGTGTTGTTGAGGTGTTCTATGATGGCGGCAAAAGCGAGTTGTAATTTTAGTTGTAAACGACGTCATACAGTCAACAGGAATGCATGTTTTATTAACCATACACCCTAACCCAAATCCCAACCCTAAACCTAACTGTCGGTTGAATAAAATTTTTAGAGTAAAAAATGCAACCTCAGCATCGCACTCACCATTGTTTATGTGAACACAGAGATTGCGCACACAATGGGGAAAGGTTAACAGGTTTGAATTGATGCAAAAATGTCAGATGGGAATGTTGACTGTCAGTAATTCGGCTGAACGGCATCGATTTGAGGGTACATGAACATTCTGAAGCAGCTTGTCATTTTCCTCATGTTGAAGTAATGCAATAAATGCAGAACTTTATAAAAGTACATATCTGCAGTTTACAGATAATATCCAAGAGTTCTGTACTGTAGTCTTAATTCTGTTTAGTTCTGAAAAAGATCCACACCAATTTTTAAGGCATGATATGTGAAATGTAAAATAATGCAATAAGTCAATCAATGCATGTATGTGTAAGACCAAATGTGCCGAGCAATTTCATGTGAAGCAGACCCATGAGTCTTAATAAGCTATTTTCTTTTCTGACCCTCATCTTCATCTTCATCTCCCTCTCATTTCTCCTTCCTGTGGCTCTCCTCACAGCCGGGAATGTGTTTTTCCCAGCTGCAGCCCGTGGTCTGATTGCCTTTGATTTGGGTTAAGTGATTATTACCCCCCTGTGGTATGGGAGGTGATGCTCGCACAGGCTGAAAACAAACCCTCTTTCTCTGCTTCAAACAAATGCAGTCAAATAACGCAACCAACTGAAATTTTTACCTTGCCAATACTATGTTGAACCTGTTACTATTTCTTGGCTACTGCGATATTTGACAATGTTACAGATGGAAGATGTTTGCCTTATCTTACAGGAAATGAAAGCATATACCAGTCAAAAGTTTGGACACATCTGACTGAATTTTTGCTTCTCATGATCTTAAAGGATGTTTGATCTAAAGGTTTATACTTAAATGCTTAAAATTAGTTTTTCGACAAATATGCCAATACATTAATTTCTTCAAAAAAACAAAATTATTTTGAACTTTTTTTTGTAAATGGATGAGTTAGAGGGAAAAGTGAAGGAAAAGCAGTCAACAAGTGTCCACCATCCATAGGATCTATTTCAATAGTGTTTAAAGAGCATCCCCATTGGATACCTCATGCAGTTGGTTGAGAGAATAGCAAAACTGTGCAAAGTTGTTATCAATGCAAAGGGTTGCTACTTTAAAGATATTTTTGGTTTGTTTAACATTTTTGGTAATTCCCATACTTCTACTTGTGTTATTTCATACTTTTGATGACTTTACAATTATTGTAAAATATGGGAAAATATACAGTAATAATGTAGAGTGAATAGGTGTGTCTACATTTTTAACAGGCACTGTGGAAAACATTTTGTCAAATAAAAAAAATGTGTGATAATGATTTGAAAAACAGTGCTTTAGGTTATTGCACAATTTTAAGCTATTTTTACAAAATAAAGGTACCTTAGATACAAGTATTATGAGAACATTTGGTGAGCATGTAAAATCTTTAGTTGAATGATCATTAATGAACTGTTTACAGTGAAACCAGTCTTTGCCAAAGTAATTACATTTTTTGAAAGCGGAAGAAAATCTGCACACTTTTATTAACATGCAGTAGAGTAAACAGAATCAAGACCTGAAGATTATTAAATATTCACTTCAAATTAAATCTTCAAGAAAGAAGATTGCCTGCAGATGCTTTTGTATTTTCCTTTCTTTATCGTTGCAAAACAAATGTATTTGTGGGAAAGTGTCGCAAACCTCTGACCATGACCGCACAGCACATCTGTGAATGTGTGCATGTGTGTGTCTTTATTCATGTCTGCAGGCATGATAAGCCTGAGAGATTGCAGCCTGTGACAGACTTGTAATGCATAGCAAGCATGACTGCCACCAAAGCCACTCTTACAGAGCCAGTTACATTGAGAGAGGTGGGTAAATCAGTTATTTACGACCATGAGTTAAACTGTCTCTCACTGTGTAATTCTTAATTTTTTACTGCAGGCTGGGTGAACACAGTGCATGTTGTGTTATTCTTCCATCCTCCACACCATAGATAAACTGAGCAGATTTAAAGAGTACATTTCATCACTTCCACCGGGACTTATGTAAGAAACACCTTGACTTCAGCCCAACAGTGTCACCTGTAAAGATACAACACAGACCACTGGAACCCAATAAACTCATTTTCTGCACAAATGCAAGAGGATGGGTGGTATCTTCACTTGACAAATCTCGCTTCGATATAGACATAAATTAACTTGCATGAACTCAGGGGGAATTATTCTGGTGGTGGCTAAGGTCACACAAACCAACTTCTTAAATAATTTACAGTGTAGTCAATACAAAAATATTGATGTGCGTGTGACAGAAATAAATAGGTTTTATGTAAATTGAGGCATTGCAATGCATTAACTGTGACCTTAACAGCAAAAAAAAAAAAAAAAAAATCTTCCTACAGTAAATCAATAAAAAATCATTCATTTGCGTACTTAAAAAAATGTAATAAATTAATACATTCATTTCCTTACCTTAATTGACCCAAATCGGAAATAGTACAGTAATAGATTTAAATAATTTCATCAAGGCGTCCTTTTCTGATTTGGAGGGGAAAATGATGAACTACATATTATATCCAACAGATTTTAAAGTTAAAGCACAGCATAGCTCATCCTGCCTTCATAAACAAAGTACACGTACATTAGTGTGTTCAGAAAAAAACATCTTATTACATAACTTTGTCTTTGCTTTGATAACAGCAGAGGAGACTTGCTTTGTTTTGTTAGTTCATATTTTGTTAATTAATTCCACGGTTCTGAAGACCAATCCTATTTTCTGTTTTACTTTACTAATGGCATTTGACAAATCACAGTTATTCAGTCATGATATTTAATTTATTTTATCTTTTAAAGATTGTCCTTTGTAATTTACCGAAGTTAGATTATAAAGTCGCAATCTATTTCAATATATGAAATGCAAGCCATACATTTTTAATATTAATATTAAATAACTAATTTGTAATCATTTCAATTGACATTTTAGAAATGGAATAAGCATAATGTATCTTTGTTAACATCACAAGCATGGGTCTCTGAAAATCAGACTGAAAGTCTATTGTCATATTAATTATGTCAGACTCACACAAACCAAACACATACAACATAAAACACAAAACATCCGTACCACCCTCTGTAGATAAAAACATAAACATTCTCCCTGAGATAAATTGTATATGCACTATGTACACACTCTCAAAACAACAAAATCCTTTGCAGTGTTTTTTGCAAATGCAATGGTGAAATAATTTAAAAATATTTCAAATGAATTATCCTTATTATCATCATCACCAATATTATTATTAATATTATTATTAGTGGTCAACCGATATGGGTTTTTTTAATGGCCGATGCTGATATCCAGAGAGAAGGGTGGCTGATATGCCAATACAATGCCAATATATCATACAATTTAATACAGTAAATAACAAACATAAAATTGCTATAAAAATATATAAACTCTTATTAACACTATATTTACTCAATTTCACACAAAACTAAAAAGTAATATTGTATTTTAGTAGATAGCAGTTTCTTCATATTTCTGTTTAGTCATCAAATTTTAGTAATTTATTTGCACATGAAGAAACTGTTAATATATAAGGAAGAAGAAAATAACAGTACACACAGTAGTCTAGCAACCACTGATGGCATGTCCATGTTAGAAATTGCATTTTCTCAAAAAATACAGAATAAACCAATTGTACATACAGTGCATAGAGAATAAGACATTTACTTATAGCACACGTGAAGCGCTTTTACCTTGGGCTGCATCCGAAAACGTAGGCAGCTGACTTACTGCCTAATCAGTTAATGGCTAAACTGACATCTGTTTTGAATGAATGGAACTCTTAAGGAAACTGGTCTCCGAACAGTTTGAAAAGCACCTTATTTTCATCCTACCTCCGTATACAGCCTCCGGAGGCAGCATTTTCCTGGTTTCAGACGCAGCCTTGAAGTTGCACTCACGCGCTCGTGCGGATCCAGCAATCTCCTGACAGTTTAAACGGCCTGGATCACCTGCTTGGACTGACATGGAGTGACCGTCATGATTTATGAATCAGAGGAACTTTTGATCCTGATCCTGAAGTTTTTAATTCTGGCTGATAGAATACGCGCTTCAGAGGAAGATTTTAGATGAGCGTTTGATGGGAAGAAAATGCTGGATTTTCGTGAGGTTTGTGAATTACATCTGCTTTATCATTAGAAAAGAAAGTTAAAGTTGACAGGGAACTGTTGAGGAGTGACTGTTAGAATTACGTGTTTTAGAGGTAAGTAAATGAGTGCTCCACAGGATGCTGGATCTGCTCAAGTTGTGTGAGGTTAGGTCATTACATCTGTTTAAACGAGATATGTGCATATTTGCAGACGGTATATGATATTTGTTTTATTGATATTTGCCTTTTTATCATTAGACAAACAGTTAAAAGTTACAGAACTGTGGATGAGAGAGAGGGAGAATGAAACAGGCGAGCACTTTATCATTATGAGCTCAAACGTGTCTGCCATGGCTCTGATATGCAGATCATTTAAATGACACGGTGTTGCACATCGGTCTATTATTGTAGTAACACGTTACTACAATAATAGACCGATGTGCAACACAGTGTCACTGGCATGTAACAACAAAACAAAAAAAACATGACTGGTTGTTTACATGTCTCAGTTGCTTCACATGCAAACAGGCGATTCTCGGCGTCCTCAAGAAACAAATCGGCCAAACAGGAAAATTTATCGTCCGTTGCGTTAATTAAAAAAGTCAGAATATCGGCCGACGGCGATATATCGGTCGACCACTAATTATTATTATTATCATCATCACCATTATTATTATTGCTATTATTATCATCATCATTATTAATAAACAATGCAGTGGGAAGGCAGCGGGTAAATAGTATTTTCTAATGGTGTCTCATTGCACACCTGTTTAACCAGAACAAACAGCATTACAAATTATTTTCCACACTGGCAATGAAGAGCTCTCTTCTGTCTTTCTGGCTCACTTATGATTCTCAAAATAAGACTAGTCAAAAGAGAAAACATCAGCTGGGGAAAGTGTGCAAGACCACCAGGGCAACTTTCTCTCCCCTTGTATTTGTTTAAACTTTCACAGTTTGGCTCAGGTTCTCCTGGGCCATCCTTCACTCTTTGTTTTCTGCTTCTTCACACCTAAAACCAGAGGGCAGCGGAAGCCTCTTCCTATAGCTGACCCCCCCTAAGCCAAGGTTCACTCCAGGTCCTCAGTCATGTCAGGATCCTGAACCCTCCCTGGCTTCACCAGCACAGTTCAGAGAAGGATTGTTAAGGGATAGGGATGTGCAAAACTACATATTTTCAAAATTGAGTATTCGGTTTGTTACCTGAACAACTAGTCAATTAATCCATTTTAAGGAATAAATAGGCTGGTCCGAACCTGGTCGGATTCATCAGTAACACTTTACAATAACGTTCCATTAGTTAACAACATACATAACAGTCTTGCAATTCATTAAAATATCAAAATTACTCATTTTAATTCATATATTGAATTTTTTGGTAGGTATTTCCACAGGGATTCTTGCAGTGTCGTACAGTATGTGCGTCTGTCGTAATTAATCAATTAACCCCCCGCCGGTATGAATAACTAATTATGTCAGACGCATGTACTGTACAACACCGCAAGAATCCCTGCGGAAGTACCTACCAAAAATGGTATATGATGATATTTTAATTAAATGCAAGACAAGAGTAAGATGTTACGCTCAATAATAGGCTTTAGTGGTCACCATGGCTTAGATGCATAATGTATGGTAGAGCTACTGTATAAATACGACATAGCTCGAATTGTGTATTGTCATATGCCTTTAAGAAACAAAAATTCTTATCGTTATCATTTATAAACATGGCTTGCTATTTAAAGATACTGAGGGAGGGTCGCTCGTCACGAGCACAGAATAATAAATGGACAAAGATATTTTTTCCACATCGCATCCATGTAATAAATTTACAACTGTTTGATAGTGAGCTAACATGTAGTGTTAGATAAATACCGGCAAAACTATGTGCATATTAACTGCGCACATATTAAGCTCTGGCAATGGTTGAGTTCTAAGATAAAAGATAATTTAACGTTAGTAATTTAGGTATACCAACAATCATAAATCAAAGAATTCGAACACTGTTTTACAGCATTTATTAATCTTGGTTAATGTTAATTCCAACATATAGTAATACATTTTTTAAATCAAAAGTTGTATAATCTATAGGGGGCCTGGATAGCTCAGCGAGTACTGACGCTGACTACCACCCCTGGAGTCGTTAGTTCGAATCCAGGGCGTGCTGAGTGACTCCAGCCTGGTCTCCTAAGCAACCAAATTGACCCAGTTGCTAGGGAGGGTAGAGTCACATGGGGTAACCTCCTTGTGGTTGCTATAATGTAGTTCTCGCTCTCTGCTCGTGGCGAGTTGTGCGTGGATGCCGCGGAGAATAGCGTGAAGCCTCCACGCGCGCTACGTCTCTGCGAAAACGCGCTCAACAAACCACATGATAAGATGCGCGGATTGACGGTCTCGGACGCAGAGGCAACTGAGATTCATCCTCTGCCACCCGGATTGAGGCGAGTCACTCTGCCACCACGAGGACTTAAAGCACATTGGGAATTGGGCATTCCAAATTGGGGAGAAAAGGGGAGAAAGAAAGAAAATTTTTTTTTTATATTCTAACACTAATAATGAACAATTTTATTTTTATTAACTAACATTAACAAAGATTAATACATGCTGTAAACAATATATTGTTCATTGTTAGTTCAAGGAATGGAACCTTATTGTACAGTTTTACCGATTCATCTCTTAAAAGTTTGACTACATTTAACTTAATCCAACTTAAAAAAAGTGACGTGACACAATGACCAAAGATATCTGTCTGAATGAAATTGGCTGAAGCAGGAGTGCTTTACAGGAGATAAATGTAAAGATGTAGCCTTCCCAGGAGGATTTTATCAAGCAAACACTCTAACAGCTAAAGCACAATAAGCGAATTAAAATACTGCCACTAAAAGTATAAAAACTAAAAATTAAGAAATAATCTTGCTTCGATAGTTGGCCCAGTCAAACATTATGACACATCCCTAGTAAGGGTAGAACAGGACTACTTAACTTCGGTCCTGGAGTGCCAACATCAGTTTAGCTCCAACCCTAATTTAACACTCCTGAACAAGCTAATCACAGTCTTCAGTATTACTCGAAAATTGCAGGCAGGTGTGTTTGATTAGGGTCGGGACTAAACTCTGCAGGACGATGGCCCTCTAGGGCCGGAGTTGAACAGCACTGGGGTAGAGTTTGGGCTGTGGACAGACTGATCACACTGTGAATTCAGTAACAGTATGTCAGAAGTTTTGCTGCTGAAATCACTCTGTGCTTACCAAATTTTGAATCACTGGCTTTAGTGGCTGAAGCTGGAAGTGTGATTAAACTTATAGGCATGTGTGAGCTCCAGATTCCAGGTGAAATGTCCACAGAGTGGCACCAAAAGAGAGTTGGACATTTAGTTCTAAATAAAAACAAAACAAAACACAAAACACTTATTTTATTAACTCTACACCCTTACTCTAAATCTAACCATCAGTGAGGGTAAAATTTTTATTTGAGAGCAAGAATGCAACCTTAGAATACTGCTCACTATTGTTCATGTGAATGTGATTACTTCCTGGTTCCCATGGGACCATAACCCATGTCTTGGACTTGCTCACGTGACATACTATCAGAAGCGCTAGAGGAATATCTGTTCACATTTGAATTGAGGCAAAAATGTCTGACGGGGAGGGTGCTTGTCAGTAATTTGCCTGAACAGGGTCGATTTCAGGGTACATGAACTTACAGAAGCAACATGTCGATTTCCCATGTGACCAGGAACATCCATCTGCCTTGGGCCTCTGTTCTTCTGCCTGGCAGCACCACTACAGGTCTGCAGGCTGGAAAAAGGATAGTATGGGAAAGAAAAGGAGCTGTGGAAAAGACTTGAGAGATGGATGAGCTTGCAGGGTGGCCGATGCATCTGGAGTCCTAATGCCACGGCGCAAGGGGAGGCAATGAGCAGTGCTGGCCACTGAAGAGTAAACATAGGCTGTTGTTTTATCTTCCCTTGCGATTCCCCCACCAGTCGTTTACACTGGGCAATAAATGGATTTCACTCAAAACATATTTGGGACATGATATCATCAGCCACTGGTAAGGAAAAGCGCTTTTAATGGCGCTTAGTGTCAAAACACAGGCCTGTGCCCACATGTGTGGGGTAAGATTCTCCCTCTCTCACTTGGTTTCTCTGTCTTTGGCTCTCTCTGGTCTTCCATTCACACACTGCAATCTCATTCCAGTGTGTGGGCCCAAGAGCAGATGGTTGGAAGTGAAGGTGAGCGCTGGATCGGCCGGTCTGGGCTCACGGCTCAAAACTCAGGCAGCTTTTATGATCTGTGTTCACTTTCCTCCAGTAAAATTCACACCAGAGCCTTTCCAGTGGAGCAGCATCACCGGCCATCCAGCCAATGATAACAGACTGACTCGTGTGGAGAAGCAATCTAAACACATAAGGAGAAGCTCTCTGCTGCAGAAATGCCTGCAGGCCCCTTTTCTCAATGTCATTTCTTTCCAGGGGCCTTTCAAAGCTTGGCTTCACCTTGCACTCAAGGAACCCCTCTAGATTACCACTAATGACTTACAGAACAAATTAGAGGTGTTTGCTAAGGCAAGCATCACTATTACTATAGTTCATACAAAGATTTGGAGAAAGCCCTAACTTTATGTATTAAACTTTGGTGTTAATGGTCCCGCACCATTTGTGAATGATGCCTAAAATTTTGTGATCAGACTTAGGAGTTTGCCTGACAGATGATCTATGGGTGAAAAAATCCCATAGACTTACATTGAAAAAGGGACCAGATGTTTTGGGACTTGTGGGTGGGCTCTTTTGACTTATAAGTACCCACCTAGCAACCACCCAGAACTCCAAAGCAACCACCAAGAACACCTTAGCATCGTGGTGGTGAGTTTTTTGCAGGCAAGCACTACTCATTTTTCCTTTATATTATGTACAGATCTAGACATATTAAATGATTCCACAATGTCTTTTGGATGAGGCCTGTTTCATCGAGGTAGGTTTTGACAATTAGAGAGACTGTTTGAGAAGACAAAGAAATGAAGGAAACATGAAAACAATAACCTTTGGCACAGATGCCCTCAGTTCAAAAGAAAGAATTCACCTAAACGTTAACATCGACCACAAAAGATACACAAAGACAGGGAAAGGGAAGAGCTTACCTCGCTTTAGGCCTATACCAGCCCCTTATACAAACACAAACAGAGGCTCACAATAAACACAGAAAAGATGGAATGCTATTCAAGTAGGGTCATGAAGGGATGAATAAGGATCAGAAGCAACATCCATGTATATATTATGATGGGGTTTGAAGGCATCTTGACTGCCTTGAAAACCAGCAGGAAGTGACAATGACAGTGAGGTCTCTTTCTCAACCGACATCTGTTTCATTCCCATGCCACAACAAATTACCAGACTACAAGCACTGAGCTGACCCAAAGCTCGCCCACAGAGTCGCATCAGAAAAACACACTAGTGTGTACCGTTTCCTCCTTATTCAAAGTAATATGAGTGATTTGCCTTGCAAAATCAAAAGCAAGTGCACATGAAATTAATTTGGACTTCAAAAAAACAGTGGAGAGGCCAACCAACCCGGTCTCATGACATGTCGTAATAGTACAAGATGGCAAATTCATAAGAAATCGTACAACTTGTCTTGTACAAAAACATATGTACAGCCATTTAATGCCCTAGAGAGAATTAACCAGCTAACAATGTTATACAAAATTTTCCTGAGTTGTCATGAGACTGTTTTGTGCCAACGGCCCCTTCGGATTAAAAACACTTTATGACACTTTGAGTGACTTGCTTCATTGAATCAAGCCCTGTCACTGCATACACTGTATACTGTGTACTGTCTATACCAGTGATACTAAGGGCACAGAGCAAATCCGGCCCCTCAAGAGGTTATAAGTCACCTGCCGTTGAACAGTAACTCTTCATAAAGAATTATTATTCATCCATTTTCCACTAAAGAGATCTGGTACTTTTATATGGTGTGAGTTCCATTCACCCAGGAAGCCAGGGGGCGCTCACACGAATATCTCGTTCAAAATATGGTCATAGAATAAGAAAGTGCTTGGATTGCAAATTGCCCAGGAAAATGATGATTTGACTGATGATACATGTAGTAAATAAACAGATGATTAAGAAAATACACTGTTTTTCTATATTTTCTATATTTATTTTTAGGTTTATTGACAGTTCTGGAGCTGTCGTGGCAGTAGAGCTGCACAGATGTGCTTTCTGTCTGATTCTATGAATGGAATCCATGTGAAATCAGTAAGAGCATCTGTTAAAACAACTCAATTATAATTAGAAGATATATGCAGTAAATAATGTGTAATTTGTAATGTTTATTCTTCATTTGTGGCACTAATGCTATACACAGCCATAATCACTTGACATGGTCTTGGAAAATTTTTATAATACTAAGAGTTTTAAAGGTATCATTCTCAAATTTGGTATAGAACATTATCACAATTGTGGCTTTAGCTCCATTGTGTCTCTATGCATCAACAAGGTGTGTCATATTATTTCATAAAAACATGTTATGAAAATAAATCGATCACTTAGACATTAATTTAAGCTTTTCCAACCAAGTGTCCACTTTTAAAAGACACCACAGTTATGCCTGTCATACAAAGGAGTGATGAACTACAGCTACAAATTTTAATGTGTGCATTTGTGTGTAAATAATACTTACAAATATACAATTTAAAGGGATAGTTCACCCAAAAATGAAAATACTCTTATCATTTACTCACCCTCATGCCATCCCAGATGTTTAAGACTTTCTTTCTTCTGCAGAACGCAAAAATGCTTTTTAGAAGAATATCTCTGTAGGTCCATACAATGCAAGTGAACGGTGACCAAAACTTTACAAAAATTAACCATGATTTTACTACAGTAACCATAGTATCTCCATTGTATTTTGTAGTCAAATCATAGTAACCACAAAATTAAACATGGTTACTATATAAATACCATATTACTGTAATAACATCATTAATTGCATCAAATATATGGTTTCCACCAAAAACATGGTTACTACAATATAACTATATTAAAACTTCCTTTATATAAATTTTGTTATGTGTTAAAGAAAATATTAAGAGAGGAGACAGGAAACAGAATGGGAAAAAGAGTATGATGAACGCGGAATCGAACCCGTGTCGACAAGGCACAGCCTCACTGGCATTACACCCCACGCCACTGAAGCGACACTCAATGCAGTCTGTTGTTAATTTCTATGTTTCCAATAGACTATTGGGGTGCAAATATCCGTGCTATGTGGCAAGTATTATTTACACCTGGGTGCAAATAGTCACTCCGTAAAAGTAATCCATCAGACTCCAGTGGTTTAATCAATGTCTTCTGAAGTGATCCAGTTGATTTTGGGTGAGAACAGACCAAATATAACTTTTTTTCCACTATAAATCTTGACATCAGCAGTCTCCTTGACAACTAGGATCTAAAGCTCGATTACACTGTAATTGAGTTTGAAATCATGATTGTGCCTAGAACCTGCAATGGCAAGATGTACAGTAAAAAATGTGTTACATATTGGGCTGTTCTCACCCAAAACACTAAGATCACTTCAAAAGATGTACTGTATGAAACCAATGGAGTCATCTGGATTACTTTTATGCTGCATTTATGTGCTATTTGTAGCTTCAAAGTATTGGTCACCATTCACTTGCATTGTATGGACCTACAGAGCTGAGATATTCTTTTAAAAATGTTGTGTCTGTGTATGTGAGAATTTTCATTTTTGGGTGAACTATTCCTTTAACACTGACTTGTTTTGGAAAAAGAACAATTCTGATTGTTTTGATAAAAGTGAGGTTATATGGTGACCAAATAAGTTAAGTATACTAGGTTTTAACAGGTCATTTTATTCACTGGCCCATGAGCTTTGTAATTTGAATATCCCTGGTCTATATTATCTATTGTGTATATTGTGTGTACTGTGTATAATGTATATTGAGTATATTGTATAGTATATTGTCTATACTCTGAAGTAAATATTGTTACGGACCTCCTGCACTACTCTAAAATATTTATCCCATTTACACCACCCCCAAAACATTACACAGTACAAAACATACTTCATATTTACTGTATTGTTTAATGTCCATATTTATTAAAACTAGTTTTTAGTGCTTGTCTGTATTTGTGTTACATGTTCTGTTACATGTTTTGCACCATGGCTCTATATGTCACTGTATTACATTTCCTTCATAACCACATACAGTAGGAGTGAAATGACAATAAACCTATTTTGACTTGGACATTTTTTTTTCAAAGTGGTGATGATAGTCTTTGTTGGTAAAAGAGGAAAGAGGTTGGCCTTACATTTTTGCCTTAATTACTCAATGCTGGGATCAGGGATTCTCAGAGACCATGCGTTCAGTTCCTGTGGTGTCGCTTTGAGAAATTCAGGATTTATCGGTTTAACTGATCTCTCTTGGATACACGAACACACACAGACAGCCATCCACGTTGAAGACCACAGTGGTGCTGGCGTGTGCAGGGGGCGGCGTCTGCCATGGCCTTGAATGGCTCTGTCTGCATCAGTGCAAAACTGGTCCTGACAGAGCTGTGCTGGAGGAAAGACGGCTCTGCCCCTCCCTCACTCTGTTGCTCTAGGAGATGCTATCATTCCTCCCGCAGACTAGATTTCTTGGGTGACTTCAAAGCTTGTTCACTAAGTGTTTAGAAGAATGCAATGGAAACAGGAAAATAATGTTCTGATTTCTGTAAACTTTATAACATCTGCTTTTGCTTAGAGTCACTGCAGCGCTGAAAGGCGCCTCCTCTCCGCTCTTTGCTCGGGACATTTTTTCCCACAGTTTAAAAAGCACCTCACACGCTGTGCAAAATCAAAGAATGGTGGAGCAAGAAGCAGGAACAAACTCAAATGTAAAAAAAAAAAAAAAAAAAAAAAAAAATGCAAAAAGGAAAACAAAAAGGGAAGCACAAGATGTCAAAGAACATTGTTTTTTTTTTTTTTTTTTTGTGGCAGCTGAGGATTTGATTAAAGGCAGGTTAATTGAATGGATTGATCATTATTTGTACCCTACTTAATCCTCAAGAGAGATTGCAGATAAATGCAAATAAAAATAAGGATCATAATCTGTTTATGTCTTGAGTAATCTCAGATCAAAACAGCCTTCATAAAACTCATGTGGAAACACTTAAAAAGAAAAAAAAAAAAAAAAAAACTTATGCAAACATCTGTGTACATTTGCATTGTCAGTGCTCATACAAAATGAGGATGTACAGGTACAACTGCAAACAACCACACACATACACTCACAAGACTTCCTTATGTGTGCCGCAAGGGCAAGTACCTCTGGCATGCAAAAAAGTCCCATTGCAATTTGTAGGTCGGTCTCCGCTTGCTTAAAGGGTAGCATGACAAGACTCCTATGTATACACACTACATCCGATTCATAAGCCGGAGGGCTTCTTCTTCTTTCCCTAACTCAATCATGCTCAGGTTTCACTCTCGCCCATCCGAACACACTCACTTCCTCCTCCTGACCTCCCCAATCCTGGCCGAACCCTACAGCCTAACATATGCTTTAAAGACTGCAGACATTTGTCCCACAAAATATTTGATACATATATTGACAGATAGATTATATGATAATCTAACTGTGAGTCCTTGGCCTGTGTATCGATATTCAAAGCAGTAAGTTCGTCCTACAAAACAAACATTTACAGGCTGTAACTCACTAGTAGCTCAACACAGTCACAGACAGTAACTTGAAATTACAATATTTCTGACTCCACTTAAAGGTCACATCATACTCACATCACGTATGCTAACCACTATGCCATGGCTCTAACTTGCTACCTCTTAGGTAGCAAAGAAATTGTCTTACACTTGCAATGTAATCAGTCCTCTGTTAAAAGCACACCATTTATTTAGTCAAAAGTTGCATAACTAGGGACAGTGCTAACTGGGGCTGAGTACTGATACAGATTTCCCAGAGCTCTTAATTAGTTTCGATTCCTTTTCGATTTGCTTCTGATTCATTTGGGTATATTTCAGTTTTAATGTCCATTCTGCTTATTGAAAGAAATTCTCTCAGCTAATGCTGTTTATTTTACAGTGGACTTCCTAACTTAGTACATTATGTAAATATTACATAAATGCAATTTTATCATTAGTCTTATCATTTTGGTTACATTTTAGCTTTTTAACAAATTACACATTTTCCATCAATAAATATGTCTTGAAATTGCATATATTGTATTACATCCAACATTATTTTTAAATACTCACTGAACACTTTATTAGGAACACCTGTAAACCTACTTATTCATTCAATTATCTAATCAGCCAATCGTGTGGCAGTAGTGCAGTGCATAAAATTGTGCAGATACGAGTCAGGAGCTTCAGTTAATGTTCAAATCAACCTTCAGAATGGGGAAAAATTTGATCTTAGTGATTTCGACAATGGTATGATTGTTGGTGCCAGACGGGCTGGTTTGAGTATTTCTGTAACTGCTGATCTCCTGGGATTTTACTCAGTCTCTAGAGATTACTCAGAATCATGCCAAATACAAAAGACATCCAGTGAGTGGCAGTTCTGCAGTCCAAAACGCCTTGTTGATGAGAGAGGTCAACGAAGAATGGCCAGACTGGTTCGATCTGACAGAACAGCTTAAGTAATTCAGATAACCACTCTGTACAATTGTAGTTAGCAGAATAGCATCTCAGAACGCACAACTCGTCGAACCTTGAGGTGGATGGACTACAACAGCAGAAGACAACGTTTTCCAAATAAAGTGCTCAGTGAGTGAATGTTTATTGTTTACATGCATGGTTTGAAGTATTTAAAAGTATTTACATTGATATGTAGAATAAAAGCTAAAACGGTACTGTTTCTTTAGGAATAGCAGCTGTTAAGCGAGTGTCACAGAAGTGCTTTGGTAAAGCACATGTTAATGAGAGAAGAGTTGCACGACTTTGTTTCTGCATCTGTGCTTTAGTTTCTTAGTTTGCTGTTTTAGATCAAAAACTGACTCTAAAGAACAGAAAGAGAATTAAGAGAGACATTATTTAATGACAAATACATTGTGTGGATCCCGTCTTGAAACACACATTACATGGAACAAGTCAAACCAAAATTTTTCTCTCAATCAGAGACATTTTTAGTTGCATAGCACAAAATTTGGCTGCATATTTGTGTGATTTCCTTACATTGTAGAGTGTTGCTCATAAAGTAAAAGATTAATCTTGGGATTTTAAGAATCGATATCAGGATCATTCAAATCAAGATTACGATTAATCAGAAAATCTATATTTTTAACCAGCCCTAGTGCTAACCCCCTTCATTTTAGCTACGGGCTAGCTAAGTAATGATTTTCCAGAACAGTTTGAGTGCACCTTTCTGAAGTTGAAGCCATTTTGAGCATTTTCTGTTCATAACTCATCCCATCCCCTACACCCTGTCATAATGCTGTTTTTTGCAGATGACATTGCTCTGTGGTAATGTACATGTTTGAGGTTAATCGCTAACACATGTCCTGTGTTTCTACACAAACATTTGCGAGGGTGCGTTATAAACAAAGCTCTGCTCCATCTTTCTCGAGGGCGATCTGGCTTAGGGGGTCAAGCGTGTTGAATGGTGCCAGGTTCTGTCTGTACGCAATATAACACAGATCCGATGTGAAGCTGGGGGTACGAGTGTGGTCGTCACATGTCTTCGTTTAGCATAACGTTACAGTAAAGAGGAAGTAAACCTACACACCCATACAGTGAGAAGCACGCCAATCTGAGTGGAGGTCATTAGCGTGGCTGTCAGGGGCACGTGTGGATGGGGTGAGTGATTAGGGGTCTTGGCCTTCTGGGCAATACTTTGCAGGTCTAAGGGTTTGAAAAAGTCATTTCCTCACTTTCCTGCTTCAGGAAAAACAGCAGACCAAAGAAAATAAATGTAGGGGGAAAAGGGGAGAAAACAAATTAAGGTGAGTGCTGAGAGTGTGCCACTGGCAAAGTATGGGTGAAATTAAGAAACGGGACAGGCAGATGGAGGGATAGGCATAGAAATAGAACATCTGAAGATTGGCAATGCTACTAAGGAAGTAATACTTTAGGCATTCAAAATGTTCATAATCAAGTTTTTGAAGGATTTTGCATATTAACATACATTATGCAATATTTTTTAGTATTTGCTTTATCGAGTCCTTTAGTTTTGGTCCAGAACATAATTTTTAATTAAACACAGTAACACATCCTGTGTGAACGCCCCCTTAGGAAGCTGCTTAGACAGCCATTAAAGACAAAGTGTCTCATACTGCATATTGTCCTATATGATAGAAAGCAAAAAAACTAAAAATAATACGAATTTTGCAGGTGCTATTGAAATTGATACAGACATTAAGTAAATATGATTTACACAATCCAATTTCTAGAGCTTTAACAATAGCTGCCACACTCCTTGCTAGCTGTTGAAAGAGTCTGCCCATGCCTACTCTTTGGGGAAATCAACAGAGCTAATGCTCCGCTAACTGCTCATTCATTCAGTAAACATTCATTTTATAGTCCGTTAGACTCGGAGTGTGTCTGTCAATAGAGATCTAGAAAGATGTTGAAGAGAGATGAAGTTATTGTGACATCTCCCATCACTTCTGCCCAGCCCAGTCCGTCCCCAGCCCTCCCTGTCCTTAGTGTCTCAGACTCTGACTTCCTGTTCCTGCCTCTCGGTACAATGATAAATGGCTGCAAGCTCCATTCAATTATGCAGCGAGTGCGAAGAGACAGGAACAATGGGAGCTGGCCTATGCAGCGCAGCACAGGCCCGCTGCATTCTTAGCAACAATTTAGCCTAATTAGCATCAACTCCAGCCCCATCCATCATACTCCTCAAGAAACATAAACAAACTGTCAGCTCTAGCGTAACAAACAGATCGCCCAGCTACTTAACACAAATTATTCTTACATGAAACGCCGCTTCTCAGGCAACCTTCCCCCCTCCAGGCCATCTGGGGGAATGAAGGGCTATTAAAATTGAAGACATATGTTCCAGTCAAGTTCAACTCCCTAGATTGTTGCGGCTGATGTGGTGACAGTTCGCCTAGGCATATGGGGGAAGAGGGGTTGGGGTGGAGTTGTCTGTTGCAGGAGTTAAGGTTTTGGATAAGGATGATGGGTTTGGAACAGGTGTGTTGGGATTCAATCAATCAAAGGTTTGAGAACATTATCATTGCTTTTTAAAGATTTGAGCTGCAATTGCAAGCTTTCAAATTCTCTGGTTGACATTTTTGAAAATGCTGAGAGTGCTGGGAAATAATAAAACTATTGCTATTTTTTCCTCGTAACATTTGGCAGTCATCATTATCTGGGCATGGACGCCTACCAACCTATAAAAGTCAGGCATGAAATAGAGGGATCAGTATTATTCTTTTTTTTCACCATTCTGTAATTTATAGGACAGTTCTTGTTGATGTTTCTGAAAGAAGCAAGACTATGACTGACTGTTTGGTTGGAGACAATTATTCCAGCAATTGTCATTTCAGTGCAGGTAATAGCACAATACTAATGTACTAATATTCACTTCACTTAAAAATGAGTGCAAACAAACAAAATAATCACCACTTAAAGGAGTCAGAAACTGCTTTATCATGTTCAGCTAGAAAGATTTAACCTAATCCAAACATAAAACATGATTTGATCGAAGCATTCTTGGAGAAAAAATATATAATATATATACACCGATCAGCCACAACATTAAAACCACCTGCCTAATATTGTGTAGGTCCCCCTCGGGCTGCCAAAACAGCACCAACCCACATCTCAGAATGGCATTCTGAGATACTATTCTTCTCACCTCAATTGTACAGAGTGGTTATCTGAGTTACCGTAGACTTTGTCAGTTCAAACCAGTCTGGCCATTCTCTGTTGACCTCTCTCATCAACAAGGCATTTCCATCCACAGAACTGCCACTCACTGGATGTTTTTTGTTTTTGGCACCATTCTGAGTAAATTCTTGAGACTGTTGTGCGTGAAAATCCCAGGAGATCAGCAGTTACAGAAATACTCAAACCAGCCCATCTGGCACCAACAATCACCCATGCGATTATCTAATCAGCCAATCGTGTGGCAGCAGTGCAGTGCATACAATCATGCAGATATGGATCAGAAGCTTCAATTCATGTTCACATCAACCATCAGAATGGGGAAAAAATGTGATCTCAGAGATTTGGACCGTGACATGATTGTTGGTGATTGTTTGTGTTGAAAAGAATAGCATCTCAGAAATTTATTCTGAGATGTGGGTTGGTGCTGTTTTGGCGGCACAAGGGGGACCTACACAATATTACGCAGGTGGTTTTATTGTTGTGGCTGATCGGTGTATACAGTATATATATTCAAACATGCCTTCATGTTTTCATTAAACTTCAATTTTTTTGTTCTCATCTCGGCTTTCACAATCAGTCTGGGGAACTGCTAGTAAACTAAACTAAACTAATTAACACTAATGAATTTAGGGTAAACATTTCTGACTGAACCAAATGTCTCTGAAACAATCAGAATAAAATGAGCAGTCCAACTCAACTGTGTAGAACTTAAGTTAAACCAGGTAGCAGACTAGTTGGGAAGTGTCAAGTAGAGCCCGGTTTTAACACCATGCAGAGCTCTCCAAATTTGTCACTTTTCCATTTCCTTTTTGATGTTATGCAGCATGTGAAATGCTTCACAAATTAACTAAGAAGCTTGGCCTTGTTGTTTTTAGGAGAGCGATGGCAAACCTCACTCATCTCGGCTTAAAGAGACTGCGCTAACTCAAGAGTGACAAATACACATTCGCCCCTCCCCAAACCTAAGAAAACTAAACAAAAATGCTATAGAACCAAACAAAAATGACAGAGTGCTGTTCATTTTTCTTTTCCTCTTAAATTGCCTTTTTTCCACATTAAACATACAACTGCGAAGAGGAAAAACGTGGGATTCCTTGCCAAGGTGACAGAGGCAGCTTATTCTAAACAAGTTGATTCACTGACAACGCCAGGATGATGTCATCTGCTGTTTCCTCATTAGTAATTCCTGGGTCAGGGCCAAAACTAATTTTCATTCATTTGTGAGGGCAAATACGAGTCTTGTTTTTTTCCCCTCACTCTTCTCAACTTTTCAAAGTGCACTCAGATTAGTGCAACATGAAATACCAGAGTAGGAGAAAATAATATGGACCTCTAGCATGACTAATAAATGGACTGCGTCTACCATTTAGGCAGCTCAGTGCCTGAGACAGAATGACGTTTGATTTACCCACACGCAAAACACTCATTTTACTCTCATTTTTCCCACACCACTCCATTTTTTTCCATTTTCAAAGACAGGTCTTTCAGCTCTGCCCCTAGTGATGATGGATATCACTTATGAGCTGCTCAGCTTCTGGTTTATAAAGCTTAAACTTATTCAGACTGTTACAGCTGGTCCGCTTTAAATCAGGTGTGTGACCTAATGGGGAGTTGGGATAGAACACATTTCCACATTTTCGGTGATCAGTTCACGTTTTCTAGCTCTTGGCCTCCCCTGGACTAGTGTTCCATGTTAGTGAATTGCGATTTTTTTAAACCTTGCTCTAACTTTTAAGTTTGTATATTAACTTAAGGGTTTATGAGACCTTCAGCATAACACACTCTCATGACAAAACACCACTGGGGTGACTTTTTGCCTGTACCACCAAAACATTACTCGTGGTTTATATTTTAAATGTCACTATGATGCAAAATGTTTTGAAAATGCTGTCATCATTTTCTCATTGCTTTATCATTTTTTTTTTTTGTTTTTTGTTTTTTTGCCATGGAACACAAAAGGAGTTTTCAGATTGTCTGAGTTGCGGCTCAAAAAATGAGAAAAGCATAATAAAAATGATCATAAAAGTTATCATCTATTCATGTGCTGCATTCCAGGTCTTCTGATGCTGTTTGATGAACAGTTCTAAATGTCTTTATTTAATGATCAGCGTTCCCATCTGCCGTAACGGTCAGATTTCGACTCACACTCATAAATATTCAAAAATTCAGCTCTAATGTCAGTGATGTAAAATGCCATTGGTTCTCTGTTGATTTCAAAACTCTTATGTTTGGATGTATAAATTTGAACGAAATGTGAGGGAGGGAGGGAGGGAGATTTTCAGTGATTAATACCTTAAAGGAATAGTTCACCCAAAAATGATAATTATCTCATCCTTTACTCACCCTTATGCAGTCTCAAACTTGTATATCTTACTTCTGTGGAACACAAACAAAGATATTTTGATGGAGATGATGTGGATATATCTATACAATGCAAGTCAATGGGGTCCAACACTTTCAAGCTCCAAAATGAACAATGGCAGCAAAATGATAATCCATACGACTCCAGGGGTTTAATCCATGTTTTCTGAAGCAGTACAGTCGGTTTTGGGTTAGAAACAGAAAAATGTAGCGACATTTTTTCACTATAAATCTTGACATCAGTAGTCTTCTTGGTGCGATCATGATCTGAAGCTTGATTACACTTCCTCGCACTTGACGCATGCACAGAGCGCGTGTCCAGTGCATGTACATGAGCAAAGCGCTAGAAGTGTTGGTCCCCATTGACGTGCATTTTATGGATTTATTCAAATCATATCTCCATCTAAATATCTTAGTTTGTGTTCTGCAGAAGAATGTCATACAAGTTTGAGACAACATAAAAGCCTGTTCACACCAAGAACGATAACCATAACCATAAAGTTGTAAAAATCGGTCCACACCTTAACTATAACAACACTGAGGAAAGATATCGTTGGGATCACTTTGAGTGCTTTTTTCCAGCTGATGAATGATAAAAATACTGACAGCCAATCAAATTCCATCCAACTTTAAAGGACTTGAGACGCAACATGCTCTCATCTTCAGAATAACACATTCCAGCACCGGACCGGCACTTATTACACACATGAACAAAATGGTATCTCCTGCTCAAGAACCGGCAATGTTTCTTCTGCATTATTCTTCGGTATTAATGGAGATGAGATAATGAAAAGCTAACACTGTCTGGTAGCATAAAATTACCTCAGGTATCCAGTGCTAATGTTGACAACAATGTCTTGTCTACTTTGAAGTTATATCTGTCTATTTTTCTTTTGGTTTCTTTGCAAAACGCAGAGTAGCTGGTCATCTACACCCATTTTCTTGACCGTATACATAACTTCAGTGTATGCTTAGAATAAGCAGAAAGTTATCATCTGTTGGTGTGGACGCTAATATTGTTATCATTATAGTTAGCGTTATAGTTATTATTCTTGGTGTGAACGGGTCTTAATGGTGGATACATGAGAGGAGAGAATTATAATTTTTAAATGAACTATTCCTTTAAGTTTCACTTTTTTCCTCACAGGACCTTGAATGCAGCATAAATCGTTTATAATACCTTTTATAGAGCATTTTTTTTGTTTTTTTTTTTGGTAAAAACGTCACAATGATGACACCTTAGACTGCCCGATTCAGCATACCTAATTTAATTTCAACCTTCTCAGAGCAAAATACATGTTCAATAAAGCTTTTAAACTATAAGAATCAAGCAATTTCAACCACTCAATATACACTCACCAAGCACTTTATTAGGAACACCTGTACACCTACGTATTCATGCGATTTTCTAATCAGCCAATCGTGTGGCAGCAGTGCAATGCATAAATTCATGCAGATACAGGTCAGGAGCTTCAGTTAATTTTCACAACAACCATCATAATGGGGAAAAAATGTGATCTCAGTGATTTGGACCGTGGCATGATTGTTGGTGCCAAACGGGCTGGTTTGAGTATTTCTGTAACTGCTGATCTCCTGGGATTTTCACACACAACAGTCTCTAGAGTTTACTCAGAATGATGCCAAAAACGAAAAACATCCAGTGAGTGGCAGTTCTTCAGACGGAAACTCCTTGTTGATGAGAGAGGTCAACGAAGAATGGCCAGACTGGTTGGAGCTAACTGAACTGATTGAACGACTGATTATAATAAATCAGTAAGCCACTTGAGGCTATGCATAACTAAGGAGTGTTGTTAGGCACAACACAATTTGATCTGTGGTAAAATCACTAATTCATGACCTTGAATGGTTTATTGCTTTTATAATAAAAACATTTAATAATAATTGCATGCATTAATAAGAATGACAATAAATAGTGATTTTCTGCCAGTTTATTACCCTAATGGATTATTATGGTTGTCAAGCAACTTAGCGGTATTAAAATTCAACTTATGTGTATTAACAGGTGTTAAAACATGGCTCATCAAATCAGATTTTAGAGCCATAATTTTCCATTTTATGATGATATTTTACACCATAGTGATTTCAGATTAAAATTATCCATAATATTATTTCTAGTGCTGGACACATGAGGTTGCAAAGAATGTAAAGTTTAAGCACATTACTGACAACATCATTTATGATTGATTTTGGTAAAGGAGAGAAGGGCTCTGAAATTCAGGTGCTGCTCATCTGGCAGAGTTCTCAGAGAAAGAAAACAAACCCTGATTCACTTTTCCGTAAGCTGGCCCAAAACTGCAGCTCAGCACCAGGATGTTTGGCTAACAAAATGACTTTGCCGCTCCTGCAGCCATTCTGCCTAATTGCCCCCGGGACGATTACTGTGTGCCTCTCTTGAGCCATTTGGCAAAAATTTAAAGCCATCATGTACCTGTGGGTTATATTATATATTTTTCATATTTATGAGTTAGGATTGTCATAAGATCATTATTGCACTATAAGAAACTGCAATGCATAATGCCCAGTATTTTTTTTAGGATCTACACAAATATCATAAATGTAATTTAATCTGAGAGTGGGTGGGTTGGAAAAAATTACCAAACAAAACATTTCCCTAAGCAATGAAAACACAAACAGACCCACAAAAACGGTGGCGACCTGCACATAATCACAGTAAGACATTTCCTCTACAGCAGGCATTGCCATTAACTCACTGCCATTTATAAACACAGAGGGGGACAAACAGCGAAAGCACAGGCAATGTCAGCCCGTATCGGGCTGGATATGAGCTGATAAATTGGTGGCTGCGGAAAAAGTGCCCCTTGGGCTCCATCCATTCAGCCGACTGAGGCAGAAAGCGCCATTTTCAAAAGCACCTCAGAGCTTGGCCATGCATGACAGAGCCTGACACCAGAACCATACTGGATTCCGCTCTACATGGGTGGCAATGGGCTCCCAGGGAGGAGCAAGTGCTTACAGAGGAGATATATCTCCCATCTCATCTGCTCCACTTTTACCCTCATACTTACACACACCTGCTGAGCCATCAGATTATGAACATTACATGCCACAAAAATACAGGGTGAGCACCTATACAATATGCTGCTTACATAATGTTTATATCATTTTATCTTTTTAGACCCATCAAATTATACAGTGGCCACAAAAAGTATAATGACACTTATGTAAAAACAAAACCACAATACAAATGTGTGTGCCGAAAATGTTTTCCGTAGTCATATTCTGCATAATGTTAATGGCCCTTTATTATTGATACAGAGGCCCTAAAAAGTATTTAGATAATTAAAGCTTGCATACAATCTATACATCTGTTTTAAAACAAATGATGCTAGAACTTTTCTTATAACAAATTTCCAATTTTCTTTTTACATTTTTATAATTTCTATTTTTGCATTTACATTGAACCAACTGGTCTCAAAGTCATTTTTACTGGCTGCATGAAGTCAAATGCCCTCAAGTTCACCCTGGTGTCCTAACAGAGTAACCAAAGGTATAGTTCATCACATTAACTGTGGATATGTTCCACTAATGTTTGACATACAGAAAGTGTCCAAATACTTTTGCTTAATGTGAAACAGTATATCTGTTATTCACCGTTTTATCATTTAAATCCTACCCTAATGTATTTTTATGTTTGTTTATTTATTTAATTAATTAATTTATTTTTTTGCTTAAAAATAGCTATTTTTCTTTAAAATAAATTCCCCTTGGTATGATATTTTTATTTAATGCAACAATAATTGTAATCTAATCTAATGCAATTCCATACATTCATTTTGAACAGGATTGCATTTTGGACACTAAGAGATTTTACCCAAAAATGAAAATTATCTCATCATTTACTCAACCTCATGCTAATATCTCAGCTCTGTAGGTCCATATAATGCAAGTGAATGGTGACCTTTTCATTGCAGTCTGTAGGTACGATCATGATTTCAAGCTCGATTACACTTCCTTGCGCTTAACGCATGTGTAGAGCGCTAGATGGCACAATAGGAAGGAGACTGCTGTCAAGATGTACAGTGAAAAAGGAGTTATATTTTGGTCTATTCTCACCCAAAATCAACTGGATCGCTTTAAAATACATAGATTAAACCACTGGAGTCTTATGGATTCTTTTATGCTGCCTTTGAGCTTTTTGGACCTTCAAAGTTTGGTCATCATTAACTTGCATTGTATGAACCTACAGAGCTGAGATATTCTTCAAAAATCTTTGTGTTCAGCAGAAGAAAGTCAAACATCTGGGATGGCATGAGGGTGAATAAATAAGCAAAGGGTTAATTCATACAAAATTAAATTGTCATATACTCACTGGCTCAATTGACTGTCAGTCCCTAACATTCTGGATAACATCTCCTTTTGTATTCCACAGAAGAAAGAACTTAATATGGATTTGGAACAGCATAAGGGTGAGTAAATGATGACAGAATTTTAATTTTTGTGTGAAATATCTGTTTAAGTGTTGAAATGGGGCCACTGTGTCTTTGAATAAAGTGCCATAAACATCAGAAGGAATGTGACTGTTTTATACAGCCAAAAATTCACACACGTGTATTTGGTTGTTCATAAGCATATGATTTTAATCCACAACCCTCGCAGTCTCATCTGTGCAGACAACAGAGCAACCAGTGTGTTCTTCCAGAGCGCTTTTCTGCAGAAAGCATCTTGTAATATCTCAGAGTCCACTGCCGCCTCAACGCTGCCACAATCGGTAGACTGATAGCTTAACCTTTCCACCATACTGCACTTCAAAATGAGCAGAGAGCCCCAGGATCCCTCAGAATGTGTGGTCTCCTCTCTGCACCATTGATTTCTGCATGCATGTTTCATTCTGTACAGCTAGACACTGCTCAAGGACAGAGAGATGCTTTTTCACTTGCTTATAATCTCACTTATTTCTCTACCAAACATCCAGCGAGTTGGTTTGACGTTGGTCGAACATGTTCTCAAGACTTCAGTTCCTGGAAAAAAATGTACTGGTCAGCCATGTCAGATTGCGGTTAGGATGACCAGTACCACCTGCCATGGTGTTGCCCAACTGTTAGAAAGTGATGGGCAAATGACAGATCGGAGTGCTTTTGGTATGCTAGCTAAGGCACTGGCTGGTAGCCATTCCTCTTGTGGGAAAGTAAATCAATGTTTTTTAATCACATCATATAAAGTCCAGAAGGGACTTTGAAGTCCTCTTATTCTGAGACTCATTCTGAATAAGGCAAAAGCCATCATAGCAATCAAAGCAGGAAAACAAGGACACAAAAAAACAGGAAGTCATGATTTCATCATTTTTTGAGGTGATGGAAAATTCATATGACACCACCAAAAAATCAGTCCACTGGATTGCAAGGAAAATTACATACAGTATGTGGATTTTTCCAAACCACTTCTGTTCATCTACAGTTGTACACAAATAGTTTCCATCTCAGGACTTTCCTTACATCTTTTACAATACTCCTACATAATTATAACTAAATAAAACCTTTCTTCTACTATAAAGAGCTTAAACTTTTAAGCGTGTTCTGTTGTGCAAGCTTTGCAAAACCTCCATACTGAACGTCATCCCTTGAAAGATTTATAAAGTTTGGAAAGGAGCAAAGCCAGGGTGTGAAGCTTCAAAATAGCTCTCTACTGCCACCTATATTGGCGCTCAAGTAACTGCAAGCATGTCGACTGACAAACACTCCATAAGGACAGAAAAGAGGGGGCGTCAAATCAGTAGAGCGAAGTAATTACTATAATATTATGACAGCCTAAGATTTAGAAGCTGACCAAAATTTGAGTGGACATGGTTATCCGGGTACGATGCAGCCTTTTTCAAAAAAGCTGGAAAGAAAAATACTCATCAAAGTCAGTAGATAATCACGGATCAGATCAATCTAAAACAACTCTGGCGATACAATTGTTTGGTTATAAAAAGCTGCTCTTGCCAAATCTTCTACTGGATTTGGATTCTGTCAATCACTCCAGGAAATTTTATGAACCAATCAGCATCAAAACTGTGCCATAATCCCCTCCCATTTCCCTGCCAGTGCCCACCCTGTGCCACTCAGTAACATGAGGAACAGGAATTCAAGACATAAAACTGGGGCACTTTTCCATGACCCAACATAATTTTTTATATCTTTATTCCATTATATAATTGCCCTTATTTCAAACATAATAATGGAAACTGCTTCATTTCTCCGCCCGTCCCTTCTCGTTCCCTCTCGATTGTGACATCTGTGTCTGTCTTGATTTTATTGAATGAAGCGCTCCTTTTGAAAGGATAATAAACGTGTAAACAAATTCAAAACAAGCCTTTCCCCTCAGCTTTGGTTCTCATTATCAAATTGTGTGGCTGCCCTTGCCAATGTCCCCCTCCTAGGCAATGTCATCCTTTTACCACTCAAGATCAGCCATAATCAAAAGTGTCTATAAATCTGAGCTTCTCTAATTAAGGTCTCCTCACCAAATGCACAAGCGGGAGACCGGGCACAGATCTCTCCCTAAGAGACTCAAATTGGTTCCCAAGCACAACAAATCACATTATGATTTCAGCTCTTGCCCAAGCACAGTTCATCTTGAGTTAGTTAACTCAGTGGAAAGTGCTGTGTCCCTGCTACAAAACTGGTAGTGAAAAGTAAGTGGCACTCTAAAAAAGCCTGCATTCCCAGTGCAAAAAGACCTGCTGTCACTGAGGTAGCACCACACACAGCACTTAGAAAACTATGTAAAGCAGACCATGCTTTTTCTTTTTTAAATAAATTGATTCTTCTGTGTGATGCAGTGTCTTTTTTCAGTTGCTGAAGTATTGACACTTGCCTTTCTTACAAATCACTTTATACTTGCAAGTAATTTTGGCTTTAAAATGGCCAAAAGGAAACATTTCTGTCTAAGTTTGAGGTTTTGAGCTGTTGTTAGAAAGGTTTGATTGTAAAGTCTGTCAGAAGTGTTCAGCAATGAGAAGTGCTAGAGAAAGCATATGCTAAAACTTAATCTGAACAATATCTTAATAAACTGTGAGAATGACTAGGGTGTCAATATCATTGCATAAGTGGAGGATTCTTGGTTGAACAAAGTTAAGGGAATACAGAATTTACATAGAAATATTAATTTATAACATTATAAATGTATTTACTGTAATTATTGATAAATTTAAAGCATCCTTAGTGATAGTCAGAACATTACTGATGTAAAAACAGCACCATCAAAGATCCAAGCGAGTGTAAGAGTTACCGTCCAATTTCCCTGATCCAGCTTGATGTAAAAATATTGTCAAAATCCTGGCTAACCGATTAAGTTATGATATCTCTTATACATATAGATCAGTTGGGGTTTATTCGGGGCCACAGCTCTTCTGATAACATTAGGCGTTTCAATATCATGTGGTCAGTGGTGAATGATCAGACTCCGGTCACTGCCATCTCACTTGATGCCGAAAAGGACTTTGATATGGTAGAATGGGATTATCATTTTAAGATTTTGGAAATATACAGGTTCAGGAAGACTTTTATTGGATGGATTAAGTTACTTTATAGACATCCAGTAGCGGCTGTATAAACAAATTGATTAATTTCAGATTATTTTACTCTGGATAGGGGCACCCGGCAGGATTGCCCTCTTTCCCCATTATTGTTCTGTCTTGCCTTGGAGCCATTAGCAGCTACGATAAGAAAGGAGGATGATTTTCCAGGGGTGGTGGCGGGAGGTATGGCACATAAGCTTTTGCTTTATGCAAATTATATTTTATTATTCGTTTCCAACCCCATTAGATCTATGCCTTACCTTCACAGAATTATTAATACCTGAGAATAAGTTCTCAGGTTACAGAGTCAATTGGTCTAAATCTGAAGCTCTGACAGCGTACTGCCCAGTAACAGCCTTCCAGCCGGGCACCTTCCAGTGGCCCAAACAGGGCATTAAGTATTTGGGCATTTTATTCCCACCAAATTTGTGTGATTTATTTAGAGTTAATTTTGACCCCTTAATAAAAAGGTTTTCGAGTGATGTGAGCAGGTGGGATGCATTACATTTATCTATGATTGGGAAGGTTAATGTTATTAAAATGAATTGTATTCCAAAATCCAACTACCTGCTACAGTCTCTCCATGTAGATGTCCCTCTTTCTTATTTCAAGCAATTTGATAGCATAGCGAAGTCCTTCATTTGGAACGGTAAGCATCCTAGATTACATTTTAATAAGTTGCATAGGCCGATGGACAAAGGTGGGCCAAGCCTACCCAAGATTTATTTTTATCATTATGCATTTGTTCTCAGACATTTGGCTCATTGGTCGCTTCCACCTGAGTGAGCCCCTCCCTGGTTTTGTATTGAACGGTAAGTTCTTGCCCCTATTTCGCCATTGCAAAGCCTATCAAACTAATCGGAGAAGTTACACCCCGTTATCTCGCATTTGCACTCAGTATGGGCAAAAGTGTCCAGAATGTTTAATTCGGACATTTGTTTAAATGTTGCCTCAAGCATATGGCTGAACCCTAAATTATGTATTGATAAGTCCTCTTTCTGCTGGTCAGAGTGGATTGTGAGGGGGGTTACTACACTCTGTGACCTATATGAGAGCGGAGTGTTGAGATCTTTTGAATATTTGGTTCAACATTTTGGGATTCCAAGATATCAGTTATTTAGGTATTTACAGCTGCGCAACCTGCTCTATACTATTTTTGGGAGTAGCATACACCCCTCTAAAGCGGCAGATACTCTGGGAGTGGTGATTACTGCTTTTGGAAAAGGTTATGAGGCATCAGTGTATTACTCCCTGCTAATTCAGAGTCTGGGGGACAGAGCTTTAACTTCTATCAAGAGATTATGGGAGAAAGATTTATACTTGGCATTGGAGGCAGGAGTGTGGGCTAGGATTTAAAAAAACATCAAATCTGCATCTAGAGATGAAAGGGTGCGCCTTATGCAATTCAAGATTATACATGGATTCTATTGGACCCCCTCTAGATTGTATAGGCTCAGTCTTAAAGACACAACCACCTGCTGGCAATGCCAATCGGAGGATGGAGACACGGCCCATGTTTTTTGGTGGTGTGTTGAGATCCATGGGTTTTGGATGAAGGTTCAGAGTTTTTTGTGTGACGTGTTGGGCATTCGGATTTCGTTTTGCCCCAGACTCTGTGTTTTGGGCAATGGGGAGGTCATCGACCAGTGTGATGGATGCCAAACAGAATGTTTTGAGGGGATGGAAGTCGGCTGGAGCACCCCTTTTCAGGAGTGGTGCACGGAGATGGGGAGGGTGTATGAAGATATGGTATTTAGTAGACAGGGTAATTTGGATTTGTTTGTTGGGACATGGGGCAAGTGGTTGGTGTTCTTGGAGAGCTCTAGGGGAGAGGTAGCAGAGAGAGAGGTTTAGATGTAGATGTTTGTATGTAGATGTTTAGATGTAGATGTTGTAGATGTCTACATCTAGAGGTTTAGATGTAGATGTGTGTGATTATTATTATATATATATGTTTTTTTTTTTTTTTTTTGTATATGCTCATGTGACCACGGGAGTGTTTGTTGGGGGTCGGGGTGGGGTCGGGGTAGTGGTGGGGATTAAATGTTAAATGTTTGATTCCATGTATATATATAGTTCTCGTGTTTTCTGTGTGAATCAATAAAAATGTTAATCACAAAACCACCTGCCTAATATTATGTAGGTCCCCTTCGTGCCACCAAAACAGCGCCAACCCGCATTTCAGAATAGCATTCATTCACAATTGTACAGAGTAGCTATCTGAATTACTGTAGGCTTTGTCAGTTCAAACCAGTCTGGCCACTCTCTGTTGACCTCTCTCATCAAGGCGTTTCCATCACAGAACTACCACTCACTGGATGTATTTTTTTTGTTGTTGTTTTTTGTTTTTTTGCACCATTCTAAATAACTACTAGAGATTGTTGCATGTGAAAATCCCAGGAGATCAACAGTTACAGAAATACTCAAACCAGCCCGTCTGGCAACAGCATTCATTCATGCAATTATCTAATCAGCCAATCGTGTGGCAGCAGTGAAGTAGGGCTGCAACTAACGATTATTTTGATAATCGATTAATCTAACGATTATTAGAACGTTTAATCGACTATTCTGCAATAATTGCAACGATTAACCATTAGCAATTAAGCGATTATTCAGTTTGTGCCCCGACTTAAAAGGTTGTAGTAAATGTGCTTACTAACAATAAAGAGGACAAAATCATCTTTTAAAAATACCTCTAAATGACATTCACTGAATTAAAGGGAAAAAATACTTTTAAGTTTAATTCAGTAAAAAAATTCATTGCAAAAAAATCCTATTGTTATCAAGTGTTTTTGTCTTGTTTTCCATTTAAAATTGTCCTTAAAACAAGATAAATCCTTAAAACAAGATACGTTTACTTGAGAAGCAACATAAGATGTTTAGACTTGCTTTAAGAGAATGTATCTTAAATACAAGTTTATTTGGTATATTAGTGTATTTTTTTCATTTGGTTATACTTCTGCAAGTGCAGTAAAGACAAAATATACTTATATTCAAGATCTATTCTCTAAAAGCAAAGTAAAATGTACTTTAGCTGCTAAAGTAAATGTACGTTGTTTTAAAGGATTTTTAGATATTTATATTGGAAAACATGCCAAAACAAAAACAAATCAAAAACGTATTTTGTTGCAGCGTATAATGGGCCAAAGACTACCTCTCTCACCTTTCTGTTCACTTCATTCCATCTTTAACTCACAAAAAAACAAACTCTCTTATTAATAAAGCTGTGTATTGGCAATTTTCTTCACGATAAGAAATGCACAGTGACGCATATATTGTGATTCAATAAGTCGCGAGCCATCACGTTATATTCTAGCTGCATCAAGCGTGCACGCTCGAGGGATGAGCATCCCTGCGACAAGAGTGTGCATCAGCCGGGTGCAGTTTAAATCTCTCCCCCTTAGATCAGGTCACTTCATGCAACTCATAGAAGAGGCGCTGACCACACAGAGAAATGCCAGTTTCGGAGTTTGTAGTTATTTACATGAACTGCTTCATATTATTTGAAATTTAATAAAGCTATAATGCACTAAATGTAACTGCATTAATGATGCAACAAAAGGATGTTTTCTTTAAAGACGCTCGACACGCAGGTTTTGCTTCAGCGGAGCGGCAGCTCCAGCTCCACAACAAGAGCGCTTCTGTATTTACTTATTTTGTATTTTTGTATTATTATTCCCTCATACTTTGCGATCTATATCAGCTGTTTGCAAAGTTTAGAGTGCATCTGGACTGTGAGCTGTGTAATTCTTCCTCTCCTCAGTCAGGCGCGAACTGCAGTGCTGCTCTCGCGTGTCATCATTAGAGTTTAATGTGATCACGTTACGTTAAATGAGATCAAATCACTATTCGACAACCAAAATTTGTCTACAATTTTTTATTGTTTACTCCGAATGGTGCCAAAAAAAAAAATCCAGTGAGCGGCAGTTCTGCAGATGGAAATCCCTTGTTGATGAGAGAGGTGGACAGAGAATGGCCAGACTGGTTCGAACTGACAAAGTCTACAGTAACTCAGATAACTGCTCTGTACAACTGTGTTGAGAAGAACTTGTCAATGCAATTTGGTGCTGTTTTGGCGGCACGAGGGGGACCTACACAAAATTAGGCAGGTGTTTTTACTGCTGTGGCTGATCGGTGTATATGTACACACACACACACGTGCGTGCACATGCATGTACACCGTACTGTACTTACTCAGACAGGCTAACCCTAAATCAAGTATTCTATCCCTAGAGCATTTTTTGCTGTTGTTGTTTTTGACAGTATGACTTATGTTTATTTATATATATAATTCTAATTATAATTCATGCATTTTGTCTGAATAAAATCACCAGGTTTGTAATTTTTATTTTTTTAAATCTAGTTTCTCCAATTAGATTCAGTTAAAAAGATATTACTTGTTCATTAGATCTGTGATGTTTTTTTACTTTAAAGTCCTCCGAGCTGTTTAGTTATCCTTTAAACGAGACAGCAGACCCGCTAAAAACAGCAACTCTGGGCAGAGATTCACCAAAGGTTTCCAGACAATATAAATTTGAAACGGGACAGCATTTTTTCTTTCAAGCCAAGCAAAGTCTTTTGCCACGGTAAAGTCTTAGAAAATTACAGCACAGTAGATTGAGAAACAATTAAAAATGTAAAGTGAATTTAAACAGCAAGATGAAGAGATGAGACGTTAAAAGTCTTTAGGAGATTATTTTTAGCCAATGCTTTATGGAAACATTTTAATACAAGACTTTTTGATTATTACAATGTTGTGGTAACTCAATCAAAAGCTCTTGCCCAGCCAAAGGATCTCTCAGCATTCTGAGCTAATTACAAGGTCAGACAACAGCCAGCTGGACACGAATTCAAGAAAAAGTGAATGCTGCTTACACGCAAAAACATGTATACACACACACAGTATCATCTACCATGCAGTTTCATTTTCCTACTGGGTCATTCAAACTATGGCCCTTGACTACTTAGACTAAGTGCTCAATTAAGCATAGCTTGTTAGTCAGTTTCCTTTCCAGCTATGTTATTGCTGCCATGTGCTCTATTATGGTACTGTATGTGATACAGTGTGTTTGTCTAGTATGACTGTAAGCATCTTCCTAGATTTGATTCTGTGGAAGTCTTTGACATTGTAGTGACTTTTTCCCTTGATTACATTTTTGTGTTTTCATGTTGTCAGACCACTAGATTTTATGCTTTATGTGAGGGATTGTGGGAAAGGTTTGAAGAATATGAAACTTAAAGTCAACAGGAAATGGCTTTCGCAACCCATTTTACTTCCGTAGTGTGATGTGTTTCTGAGAGAAACAAAATATTTAACAAGGAAAGAAAATGTAGGACGCTAAGTGATTTTATCAAAAGGGAATTAATAGGATCATGAAAAGTGGGCATTAAATGTTTCCAACTGATAACACTTCTTTTGAAAAATCTTTCATTATTTTCTATATTGCTGCAACCTCTAATACATATATGTTAACAGCTTTAAACTACAGCATTAATTGTTGACATGATTTCAGAAGGGCTGCATTATCTACAACAGTGGCCCAAAACAAAGCCTAAATAACAACTGTTCAACATTACTTCTTGCCTCGGTGAAGTCAGCCAAAAGGAAAGAAGCGTTTCAAAGGTAGAGCAACTTATTAAATTTTTATGAAACATTAAAAAGTCTTAACTTTTTTCATTTGGAATAATGTGCACACGATGTATCGGCCAAACATCGGCCGATAAGAGCAATTATCGGACATCACGCGTATTTAAGGTAGAGTACAAGGTTTATCTGATCAGAATTTTCTCTTTCAGAGCTACAATATCATCTAGATTCGTAGTCTGTATACCAATCTTCGATTCGTTGTCAGATTTGTACACCCTCACAGTGGGTGGATCGTTTGTCTGCTCCCTGTGTTGCTCTGACGAAAAGCCTTCCTTGACGCTTCGCCCTTGGGTCTGCACATATTAGTAAGTGGATTCTTTTTTTTGCTCCCTTTGTGTCGATTCGAAACGGTTTTCTCTCGGCTCGCTTTCGTTCTGAAAGAAGAGGCCGGTCCCCTCTCCTCCCACCATATTCCTTCTGCAACTCCCAAGGGACCGCACGAGGGAGGCGATATGATCTGCGCACGGCGCACATTATACAATCACGTTTGGCGGAGTTTATGATCAGAGGGGTGCTATGTCACTAACATTATCCGTGCTAGGCATGCAGTGCTCGTTGAGATTTATCATGTTCATTGTGAGCAAGATATTCAAACGCTTTGCTCCCAGCTTTTTTCTGAGAACGCTGACGCTGGTCCCCTCGTCTCTCTATATCTAGCAAGGATGGGATAGAGAGTGCGTAGAATTTCAGAATGGTTGTCACCGGCTTGAGCCTACGTGTGACGAGGAGGAGGGCGTGGCCGGGCCGAAACGATGGGCACCCGGCGCTGAATCAGCCCAATCAGCGGAAGAGGGATAAAGAGGAGCCAGGGATGCCAGCTCGGGATAGAGACACACACGTGGCCACTGTGTGTGTGCGTTTATGTTTGTTTAAATTCAGTTCTGTCATTAAAGTTTACGTTGATTGCTCAGCCGGTTCCCACCTCCTCCTTGCCCATCCTTACCCGTTACATCGGTGCTGAAACCGGCGGGAAGGAGGAGGGATGCACTGTCGTGGAGTCCTCGCGTCTGCCAAGGGAGGAGCCGCGGCCATCCGCCAAGGGACGGAGGAGTCGCTGCCAGCTGCCGGGTGTCAGAGGAACCTCTGTCGTCCGCCAGGAAGGGGAGGAGCCATTCCATCCACCAGGGGTCATAGAACTCGCTGCCGTCCGCCAGGGGAGGAGCGTGGCCGGATCATAATGATGGACGCCCGGCACTGAATCAGCCCAATCAGCAGAAGAGAGAGATAAAGAGGAGCCGGGGACACCAGATAGAGAGAGAGCCGCTGTGTGTGTGTGTGTGTGTTTAAATTCAGTTCTGTCATTAAAGTTTACGTTGATTGCTCAGCTAGTTACTGCCGCCTCCTTGCCCATTCTTTACACGTTACACTACGTTTCTCCTCTTCTCCATCTTCAGGGGCCTCGCCTGTTCTCTTGTGATTAACAGCTTGCTCTGGTGCGCTGCAATCATTCATGGTGGTTTTTATGTCAGGGATATTTTGTCACTGGGCTTCATTAATGGGACATGTACGCGCTCAGGTGAGGCGCTTACCATAATTTCCACCCCTTGGGCAGGGAAATAGGACAAAGCGGCCTCCGAGATTGCGATGCTTGAAGTTTCTTGCTTGAGCCTTACTACTTGGCTGCTCACATTAGGGGTCGCCACAGCGGACCATCCGTGATCTGCATATTTGACTTGGCACAGGTTTTACACCGGATTGCTTGAGCCTTACAAAAAAAATAAAAATAAATAAAAATGGGTGAATGGTGTTCACCATGTTGGTGGACTTGACGTTCTCCATATTCAGTGATAGGTCTTTGGTGCTGTCACTTTTCAGTGCTTATTGAACAAGTTTCTTGTTTGAAGAAGAGCCAGGAAACAGATAGTGTCATATCCTTTTAAACGCAGGGCGTTTTTATGTCTTTTTGAATTATTGTTGGCGAAATGCCAGGAGATTGCCACTGTCTCAACATAGAGAATTAGGCTCCATGTCACCTAACAGCCATCTTGCTTTCCTTGCTGTGATGAGCCGGGACACAGGTCATTTTGATGCCTGTTGCCAGAAAACGGCCATGTCGCAGCGCAGAGCACTATTCTGGATGTTAGATACTTGAATTAGACACTTGCGAAGTCTCCGTTCAAGATGGTCACTCCAGAGTACTTCCTCTGGACTGTTTTATGTTGGCCGACCTGAAAGACGCATATATTCAGGTTCACATAGCCCCTTGCCACAGGAAGGGATTCACCTTCAATCCCCTCAATGGGATTCACGTTCTTGTTCGGTCGCATCCAATCTTGAACTTGTCATGCCAGTTCATCCTCTGGTGCGAGAGACATCCCCTGTTTATTTGCTGGTCACCATTTGCAGATCTGCTTTGGAGACTTCATCCTCAGAGAGTTCTGATGTTATGGAATCTGCTGTGGAAAGCTGAGGCAGACCTGTTTTCCTCCCCAGAGGCCACACATTGTCGCCTACGGTACTCCCTGACTCCTGCTTCGCTGGGCCTGGATGCCCTATCTCACAAATGGCCAGCGGCACGCAAGTATGTGTTCCCTCCTGTTCACTTGCTTCACCAAATTTTGTCCAAATACAGGAAGACAAGGAAACTGTGCTGTTGGTTACGGCGGAATGGCAAACTTTCGGGAGATGGTAAAGCTGTTGGATGACCCCTGTGGAGGATTCCACCATGCAGACCATACTCCACTTTCTGCAGGAGCGTTTGGACACGGGTCTCACCCCATCTACACTTAAAGTGTATGTCACTGCTATGGCGACCGGACATGACCACCTGGGTAGTTCATCAGTAGGCAGACATAAATTGGTCATAAACCTTTTACGTGGTGCAAGGTGGCTGAGACCTCCTTGCCCCGTCACTGTCCCTGTTTTGGATTCAGCGTTGTGTTAAAGGTGCTCACGAGTCCCCAGTTCGAGCCACTAGATACAGTAAGCTTATGCATACTCTCATTGAAGACTATGCTGCTTCTCATGTTGGCTTCAGTAAAACATGTCGGGGACCTTCAAGCATTGTCAGTCGGTGACTCTTGTTTAGAGTTTGGACCGGGCTTGTCAAAAGCCCCTCTCAAACCCAGGAAAGGCTGCATCCCAATATTTTGACCACTCCCTTCAGGGCTCAGGTTATCATCCTTCAAGCTTTCTCCCCTCCTCCATTCGCTTCGGACGAGGCAAAGAAGCTGCACACACACTCTGCCTGTAAATACATTGATTGTACAGATCATCTCTTTGTTGTTACAGATCAGCACTTTGTATGTGCCGCAGGCCGTTCAAAAGGTTTGTCCGTTTCCAAACAAACAAATTCCAAGACATGCAGTCTTATAGGAGGCTGCTTTAGCTAAAAAGGGACAAGCTTCATTATTCATAATTCAGTTTGTGTGAGGTAAGAACATTAAAAAAATTCAATCTTAATTTAATGTGAGCCAGAAAGGAGGCTATTCAGAATTCAGTGTATGTGAGTTTAGAATGTGTTTTTTGTTTCAGTATTTTGTTTATAGCTGAGACCAGTACTCTGAAACATTTTTTTCGAAGTTGTGTAATTAATTATCAGTGATTTGAAACAAGGTAGCATACAAAAAGCACATCCACCAATCTCTCTATCAGAAGATATTGTTCAAAATATTTGGATATCTATATCGGGACACAAATTTTGAATCAGTGCATCCCTATTATAAATAAAGTAAATAGGGTCAATTTTGATTTCATGTCTACTCTATAGGCAGAGATAACACCCTCACATTAAAAATGCCACAATTTCTTTACCAAGAAAATGCACCTCTTCTCTTCAAATATTTTTAAAATATATTTCAAAATGAGTAAATTTGCTTGACATACACAATATTCCCCAACAGCACATTTTTAAATACTAAAAACAATGTAATGTTTTATCAAAAATGGATGTGGTTTGCATTAACATCAATTATGTATTTATGATTTGGTAATACACCATATTGTATTTGTTGTTGCCAATTCAAAGCCATCTTTTCCCTCTGCTCCGATGGGCTCCGAATGACTCTTTAATAATTTCCCCCGGAAAATGAGAGCAAGCACTGGCCCAGGGACAGCCTCCCATGTCGAACAATCATAATCACGCAACTCTAACCATAACACTGCAATTATCCTTATTGCTTACAGCAACACAACATGCATGATGGATGGAATATGCATGTGTATGTGTGTTTGTGTGTGCAGTCTACAGTAGAGACGTCTCCCATGTATGTCCCCATTTGTCCCAGCTCCTCTGCTCAGTTTAGTGTGCAACATTCATAAATCATGTCATTAAGATAGCGTCGGCGGTCCCTGGCTGGCTCATACATTACTCCAGCAGACTAAACTTCATCCGTTCAAGAGAGAGGCCCCCCAATCTGACACACAGCTGATTCAACAGTGACAATCCACATCACATGCAAACAGTAGTTCAACAGTAGTTTTTATCGCTTCCCTACTTCGGATGTAGACATATGGATCAGAGGGGGCAGTATTTTATCACCGGTGCAGCTACATCAGATTGCATGCATTTGATCACATGATATTAAGAGTAATTATGTGGTTGGTCCCGGGTTCTAGCGCATGTACCTGTGGGAGGTATATGATCTGTTTGCAGAGTCTAAGCTCCTTGCTGCATATGTTACAATTATACTACATGCCTGGTTGCAGTCAACTGATTTCTTGTGACATTATGGTCCTGCACATTTCCTCCAGCGGTAATTAGTTATAGCAGTCAATAAATCTCCTCTGTTTGTTTTTGTAATGTTTATTATGGTTTAATTTCGGGGGGTGGGGGTGGGGGGGATTTAGCCCCAAATTTAAACATCGAAGAGCAGATACTACAAACACAGTCATCTTTTCTTATCTGATACTAGACGATTGCTTAACTGCAAAATTATCGTTAGAGCTTGAATGAAAACGTGCATTTCATAGAATTACTTACTATGTCCAGTTTTGTTTGTGTGTGTGTGTGTGTGTGGAGTACAAGATGGTTATTGGGAGGCATAGAGAAGCATCCTCCAAAATCAACATTACTTCAAACATGAGGTCATCTAAACATCTGTCCACAACATGTCCAAGTGGAGCTCAATCAAAGGCCTGTTGAAGCATGTACAATTGTCTCTGGAAAAAAATATTAGGCCTAATTCAGCTCTGATTGTAGTGGCCAATCGTGAGCTGGAGTGGAAACATGTAGTTTGCGGCATACATCTAATGTCAGCGAATAGTCCTCCCAGGGTGCCCCTCTCATTTGCCTTTATTTATTTATGCTTCTTTTCACTCTTTTCTTGTTCTTCCCGATTGAGGCTGTGAATTTATTTGTTCGATGCTGCCTAAACTTTATTTCACAGTTTCAAACCAATTAAAGCGTTTTAAATGAGGGTCTGTTGCGGAGGGGTGGACTGAGTTTAATTATACTTAGCCTGTCTGTCTTTGCCCGTCACACTCCATTTGCAGTCGGCGGATACTTTTACACAGAAACTAATCATAACTAAAACATTTTTGTGTAAATCTTACCAAATTACTCTGCATAAAAGGGGCAGGGAGAGGAAATGAATACTAAAAACACTTAAGGTAACATCTGACCATTTTTTCAGACCTTCTGGCTAAAACCAAGATAAATGAAGAAAAGAAAATAAGTTTCCATTAAGAAAATTTATAAAAGAACCTTTTTTTTTTTTTTTTTTTTTTTTTTTTTAGTGGAGCAAATGCAAAGTTTGCAATATCCTGCTGAATTCATTTGGGCCCATTTTTCACAACTCTATTTACTGTATATCGTCTAATGAGTCAGCTAATGGATGCAGAATTTCCTAAATTCCTGAATAAAAAGCATGTTAGTAAATATTATCGTATTTCTAAAAAAGTCATGCAACCCATCAAGAAACTGAGCCTGATTTAACACAGATACCTGATGAACAAAGAGGCAATACATCTGAAGGACAAAGTAAACATTTCTATAATTTAAAAAGTTAAACACCCGTCATTCTTCCAGTTGATTATTGTTTTTCTCTCTTCACTTTTTGTCTTTTTGACGCAAAAGTTTGAGAAATTATTTAAACTGTAGATTTATAACAGATGGGTAAAGGATGATGGCAACATTTACAAAAGAAAACCAACAAACATACCAAGTCTAATTAAAGAGCACCAAAGATGCTTTAAAAGTTTCTTCAATAGAAATTCTTCTACCATGTCAGCTACAATGCTACCCCCTTGTGGTAAACGACTTAACATGTTAAGACTTTCTCAATGTAATTACAGTATGTGTAGTCTACAAACTGAACAATTGCAGGCTATAACACACACCATAGGCCCCAATTTCTCACTATATGAATGAATGGAAAGGCTGTGAAATAAAACGAGTCCTGGTAGGATATATAAAATATAAAACGCACAGCAGTGACATTAACTCTTTGTGTTTAGTTTGAGAAAACTAAACTATTCCAAGCCTAGAAGAAGCCAATTGAATACCTGTGACCAGGTCACACATAAACCTCCACAGCCTAGTTAACAGGCTGCTGGAGGGTGAAAGAAAGAAAGATAGAAAGAAAGAAAGAAAGAAAGACGTTAAGATTGTTTAATACATAAAGCCTTTATGTGCAATGATTGTGGCAGTTAAATTGCCTGACATAAGCAGTACAAACTCTTAACTTTATGCAAATGCTTGAGTTCTAGCCAGTAAAATTATTCCATAGTTAGGGTCATTTCAGTACCGTGAATTTGATCACCATATTTCTGTAAACATGAAGCAGCAGACTGATATTCATGGCACAGAAAGTGGAGTGAAGTGCTACCACAACAGACCCTGCTCATCAAAGATGTGGGCATTTTGACTAGCTCAGAACACATAATGAAGCCCTGCGCAAAAATAAAAATTACAGTAAAAAGCAGTTGGCATTGCTGCATTTTACAAATGCAGACATTAAGGAGGCGTTCACACACGACACGTTCTTGCGTCCGCTATTTTTTATTTCATAGTCCTACAGAATGTGCGTTTTTTTTTTTTTTTTTTGTACCCTGAGTTGCAAGAGAATGCGTTTTGTTCGCTTTGCTCCTTCTAGCTGTTTTAGAACGCAGCAAGACGTCCTGTGTGAATGCCCCCCAAAAACATTCATCATTTTATTTAGCCAACAAAGGTAAAAACAAAGAAAAACAATAGGCTAATCCTCTTCTTCAATGCTATTCGAGTCCGTTTTCTACAAACATACATGAATTTTCCACGCACGATTTATAAACTCAAATGAAGTAGGCTATAATCTATAAACTTAAGCAATCTTTTAATGCCATAATTTAATTGTTTTACACTTAAAGACATTTGGAAAGAAGAACTACAAATGAACTGTTTACAAACGGAACTACTGAAGTGCTCGTGTGTAACCCGCGTCCAATTCCTAATAGTGAGTGAGACATCCGGTTGTTGAAGGACTCTTTCAATCTTTCAAATCTTTAACAGCAACATTTCTTTCCTTTATCCAGCCAAAGACATGAGAACATTTGACAAATGACACGTTAAAGCAGCTTTGAATGTTTGCTAACCGGTGTTAAATGTTTAACAGCAGCGCGCGAAGCTACAGAGTTTGTAAACAAAACTTTGTGGATTGTGTGAAAGAGAAATTATTTTTAATTGCGCGTCTTACCTGCTGATCCACCTGCAATGATTTGATGAGACGCCTCTCTCAGTAAACTCTGCTTTTTAGACATCATTTCTTTTTCTGGGTCTGTTTGGGGAAAACAAGCCGTTAAAGCACCGCTGGCATAACAAGTTCTCTGGGCACCTTTTTAAAAGATTACTTAAACTTATTTTGTGATTTATTATTATTATGTATTACTTTGTACTCAAGGAAATAGTTCAAACTGATAATGTCTATTTTTAGTTCAAACGTGGACATAGTAATATGATATGTGCTGCGGACTAAAGGTGTCTCTTTTTAACCCTTACTTTAGGATGGTATTTTCAGTTAAAATTGTTTATTGTTGTCCCTCTCTTTGAGGAGATTCAGCGCACGTGAACGCGGAGCACTTCGACGCTGATCCGACTGACACGCGGCGTGCTGGCGAGAGCTGAAACAACAGAGGGCGGGATTCGTGTCCGCGCGCGCTCCCAAGCAATGGGGTTTAATTTTAACTCTGAATGAAGTGTACAGACTGGGGTCATAGTCACAGGCCAAATGCTAGCATTTTCTGTCCTCCGAGGCTTACAGACTAAAAAGCACAATGAATAAGCTATTGCTTGTTTGCTGTGGTCTGTAATTAAGTAGGCCTATTTGGGCACTAATGCTACACTTAAAAATTTATGAATTTTATTGGATCATATATAAAAACCAAATGGCATCTGCAAACATTATGGTAGACCCTTTGCTCCAAACTAATTAAATGTGTTTCAGTTATTTTTGCACTTAATTTTAACCATGGTAATTTTAGTGCATGAAGACCGTTCCCCTCAAGTTCACACAGGTGTCTATGGCGTCATTTTTATATCACCAGAACCTGAATTTGAAAAAGCCTCCGACTTCATGATCTTGAAAAAAGACTGGGTGTAATTTGTTGTTATCGAAGATTTTTGCTGTTAATTTTAAATATTTGAAAATATTTTGTGTGAATTCACCTAAAAAAAAAATTCAGGTTGTGAAATTCAATGTTTTATTATTCAAGGTGTGGATTTCAGATCATGAAATTCAGGTCTCAATATTCAGGTTGTTGAGAAATTCAGGTGGCAAAATTCGAGGATGACATCCAGGAATGCAAGGAAGAGCAAACGAGCGTTGATGTAATCCATCTCTCTCTTGGACAATTGAAACAGCTCAAAAAAAGTCATTTTAAACAACTGTGACAACAACACTGTGAAAACACAAAAAGGTATACTTTGGGGATACTTATTATAATGTTTCATTAATGTGTTTTGAAGAAAAGATCAACTTAATCAGTAAATTGGATCCTTCACCTAACAGCAAGTTTCATCAAGAACTTATTTCATAATGATATGGGCAAATGACATTTACCAGTGGAAACAAATAATCAAACTACCACTTTTTAACTGCAAGTCTGCAAAAAAAATTAAATAATCTGTAGTCAAGAAGTATTAAATAATAAATCTACAAATAAAAAGATATATTTCTATACATCTGTTAAACAGTTGTGAGATCAAAAATGATTGAACATTTATATAACTATATATATATATATATACACACACACACACACACACACACACCAATTAGCGACAACATTAAAACCACCTGCCTAATTTTGTGTAGGCCCCCCTCATGCTGCCAAAACAGCCCCAACCCAGATCTCAGAATAACTTTCTGAGATTATATTCTTCTCACCACAATTGTACAGAGCGGTTATCTGAGTTACCGTAGACTTTGTAAATTCAAACTAGTGATGGGATGATCGGATAATTTTACTGACTTGAATCTTTGAGTCTCGTTCAGCAAAAAATGAACAAATCTTTATTCAAGTAATTTCGTTCATTTGAGCAGAATTAATTAAAATGTTACATTTTCAGTAGCCAAATCCCAATAAGGGAAAACTGATAATGCAGCCAAAGACAAATTATGAGAAACAGGATTGATTAGTTCACCTCTGCAATCTTCATGTATGTGTCGTTCGTTCTTTTGTCACGTGACAGCCATATTTGCATAGCATATACGGCTGTCACGTGACAAAAGAACGAACGACTCGGACCAAAAGAGTTGAAAGGTGAACTAATCATTTCTGTTTCTATGCGGTTTTCACTTAAACGAACGGAGGTTGCACGGCCAACACAAAATGAACAAATCACTCTCTGAGACTACTCGTTCTTCTGAGTCACATAAAAGATTCATTCAAAATGAACGAATCGTTCATGAACAACCCATCACTAGTTTGAACCAGTCTGGCCATTCTCTGTTGACCTCTCTCATCAACAAGGCATTTCTGTCCACAGAACTGCCGCTCACCGGATGTTTTTTGTTTTTGGCACCATTCTGAGTAAATTCTAGAGACTGTTGTGCGTGAAAATCCCAGTAGATCAGCAGTTACAGAAATACTCAAACCAGCCCATCTGGCACCAACAATCATGCCACGGTCGAAATCACTGAGATCACGTTTTTTTCCCCATTCTGATGGTTGATGTGAACATTAACTGAAGCTCCTGACCTGTATCTGAATGATTTTATGCATTACACTGCACCCACACGATAGGCTGATTAGATAATCGTATGGATGATTGTTGGTGCCAGACGGGCTGGTTTGAGTATTTCTGTAACTGCTGATCTCCTGAGATTTTCACGCACAACAGTCTCTAGAATTTACTCTGAATGGTGCCAAAAACAAAAAACATCCAGTGGTGGCAGTTCTGTGGACACAAGTGCCTTGTTGATGAGTGAGGTCAACAGAGGATGGCCAGACTGGTTTGAACTGACAAAGTCTACGGTAACTCAGATAACCACTCTGTACAACTGAGGTCAGAAGAATAGTATCTCAGAATGCTATTCTGAGATGCGGGTTGGTGCTGTTTTGGCAGCCCGAGGTGGACCTACACAATATTAGGCAGGTGGTTTTAATGTTGTGGCTGATGTGTATGTATGTATAAATATATGTTAAATTAATTTATCTGCCTTCAGAGAACAACAGCGTGTGTTTAATCATTACATCCAAGGTAATATGAATCAGTATATAGCTACCTCTTTTTGTTACTGTAAATAAGTAAAATAATACAGACCTATGGCTGACTGAAACAACAGCCACCTTTACCTGTTTTGTAAGTGTGTGTTGCATGTCTTGGCTGTTTAATAATATTTATTATATTTATTATAATTATATTTCACTTTCTCTTGCACATTTGTACTAGTGCTGAATGAAAATATAGTGAACTTCGAATGTACAACACACATTCTCTTCCTAATTGTTTACATTACCGGGCTGGATTGCTTGAGTTAGCATGCCATCTCGCTTTTTATCAAAATTCTGGATAGGCTAACCTCATATGTATTACATATGTAGACTACTGATGATTTCTCAGTGTCTTATATATTATTTTTATTTTCAGGCAGACCACGTACCTTCATGATAATACAAATCTGGGCTCCATCTATATACTTTAGAGTAGGGTTCTGTAATATGTGCATTTGCATTGTACCCCTTACTAAAATTAGACAGCAGTATTCCATTATAGTTTCTTTTGTTTTGCATGTAATGCATGCGTGAAAGATCAAAAGTGATCATTACACAAGTCATTTAACCTTAAATGTCAGTCTTTTTCTTCCTCACATTTTCTTTTAATTATTAACAATCACACACACACACACACACACACACACACACACACACAAAACATAATAATAATAATACAGAGGCCTATAAATTATTCTTTCATTTCCTGTAGCTATTATTAATCAGGTATTATATTAATTTCCTATACACTCAATTTGTGCATATACCAAAAAAAAAAAATAATTCACAGTAATGCATGAGCATATTGATCTGTTACATTTGACATCACTGTTTGATCACACTGCCTTTGTGACCAAAATTCCATTTACTTCCAGACAGTGTGCTGCACTGTGGGATGCGAAAACAGCGTACACATTTTTTGTTTCTATTTATAAATCTTGAAAGTGTTACTGCTGTTTACTTACCAGAGCCAACATTTTTTATTTTTTTATTAAAATTGTATATTTCAGGTGACACAGCTTCATTTCACCCAAGTCAAGCAGCGATGAAGGGGGAGAATAGAGATATAACACTTGTATGTTTCTGCTTTATTTATACATTTCAGTTATCTGTGTATCAAATACAGTTTATATGTTCATATGTTCATTCGTGTATATAAGTTCATAACACCCAGACTATAGTATGTCATGACTGTAACACATTATAATAATAATAATAAAAAAGCACTATAATGTAAATCAATTTACAATATATTTTTCCATCACTTTTCCAAGAGAGAGATGGATTACATCAACGCTCGTTTGCTCTTCCTTGCATTTCCGGATGTCATCCTCGAATTTTGCCACCTGAATTTCTCAACCCGTATTCAGCAACCTGAATATTGAGATCTGAATTTCACAACCTGAAATTCACACCTTGAATAATAAAAACGTGAATTTCACAACCTGAATTTTTTTGAGGTGTATTCACACAAAATATTTTAAAATATTAAAAATTAACAGCAACATTTTTTTCAAGATCATGTATTTGGAGGCTTTTTCAAATTCAAGTTCTGGTGATATAAAAATGATGCCATAGGTGTCCTGCAGAGTAATATACACTTGTTATTGCTCATCACTTTAACTATGGACATATTCAACTAAGTTTGGCAACCAGAAAGTGTCCAAATACTTAGTCTTCATTTTAACAAGTAGTCCTATATCTATGTTTTATAATAAAACCTAACTTCTTTTTGTGAAATGTTTTGCTTGAAAACTGCTTGTGCAATCTTTCTTTAAATTAAATGCTACTTGGTTGGATATTTTATGTAATGCAATGACATTAATACATTTTACATACATTATTAAGTATGTCTTAAGTGTCCACTTTTTGGGCCAGGGGCATTTCAACATTTGAAAACAAATGTTTATATACGCTTGAATATGCGGCCCCCACAGCTGTCAGCTTATACAAGGCCCCCTTAATAGGGCCCTGTGACTATAAGGACCCCCAGCCCACTTTTAGGACCCTTTTGCCTTCATGTTTCTAATAAATAAATAAAAAATTTGAGCCACTCTTTAAAAATGTGAACTTTGAATTTTCTGACTATTATTTCATACTTTAGGTTTTATAGGGTTAAACTTTATGCTTTGTATGAAAAGTGCTGTCGAATAAAAACATTTATTATACTATGAATTGCTATAACTGCATTTCTCCCCAATATTACTGGATAATAAAATAGCTGGGCTTAGGTGGTTGGGAAAAGAAGATATTGATATTTTATTTTGTGTGGTACAAAAGTACTGACCTAGAAACAAAGTTTGTCAAGACAAAATATAATGTTGGTTTGACAAGACCTTGTCTGAAAGTTTAAAGTAGTTTTAAATGCTTGAAGTTGGAAATTTGTACAGGTCTTTCAGTAAGATAAAGAAAGAAAGATAGAAAGAAAGAAAGAAAGAGCATCTTAAAGCACTTGTGTGACTGCTGAAGTTTGAAATTATGAACATTCAAAAACAGACTCTTAGATCATTTAAGAATTCTGTTAATATAATCTACTCTTTTCTGACTTACATGATGGATTTTGGCCCTTCGAAGCTCTCACAATGGAGGGTAAAGTCTTTAAAGGAAATAGGGTGTAGGCATGATCACTTCTGAATGGAATGCACCTCATCATTCAGATGAGTTATAAAAGATATAGCAGTGTGAGCCAGAACTGCCCAAACTCTTTGCCAAGTTTCACCAAACTCATATGTACATGCTGTAAGAGTCTATTTGTTCAGTTCTTTATATTTAAAGTGTTTGATGAAATTAAAATATGTCATAATGTATTATTGCCCCTTTAAATTAATGCATGTTTACACATTTATTACACATTTTGTTACATTTTGTTTTTTGTATGCATAATTTGTAGTATTTACAAGTATTTACATTGAGTTTACAATGTGTATAACAAACGTTAAAATGCGACTGTCTATTTAATGACTGCATTGCAAAGGACCCCACTTTCAAGCTCCTGAAGATTGCAGATGACACCACGGTCAACGGCCTCATCCGCTAGGGTGACGGGTCTGCATACAGAGGTTGTACTTTCTTCCTCCCCATAGTGCAATAATGTTAATGCATATCTCATGTACATATGTAAATTCACATTTAATTCAATAACTGTACACATCCCTACCTTGCATATACATTACCATTTGCACATGTACATACACCATTCTTTGTCCTTTTATTTGTATGTCTCTTTATACTCTTACCTTGTTTTATATTCTGTGTCTCACTGTAATATTCTGTGTGCACTTATTTCTCCTATCACCAAAAAAATAAATAAAAAATTCCTTGTGTACATGAGAGCATTTGGCAGTAAAGCTCATTCTGATTCTGATTAAGAACAGTGGCTGTTCAGCAAACCTGTTTTGGCTGAGCAGTTTCTTTACCACGACCACAATCAAATAAATTGACAGCGTCGATCTCAATTTTGAAAGATAATTGGACCGAGGGGGCCCCAAAAGAAAACTGGCCCCGGGGCCCTTGCTAGTCATAATCCACCCCTGGGGTCACTGTATTTTCAGGTGCCAATGAGGACATTATAAAATATGTATATTAGGTTTTTAAAGGTTTTAATTAGTATAGGCTATTTGTGGTTGATCACCATCAAGCGATTAGCTGTCTAAATCAATGCTCCATCATTTCACAAACAATGCAAGTCAGTTATTAATTAAGTTATTAATTGAAATACTACTTGGAAAGGATAGGTGCATGATAAAGCTAAATTGTACTTTAAATTGTGCTCAAACTGGAACTGATGAACAAGCACCTGCATAGGCCTTCTCTACAACATACTGTAATTTAACACAAATTTAACTTATGAAGCTCCTGGTTTAGTTTCTGTTAAGAAATTTTATCAGGACAACAGGAGAGAAAGTCACTCAAAAATGTCATATTGACCTGTTTCAGTGCCACCATATTTGTGACCATCAGCAGGAGAAAACAATGGCGGTGAATGGAAAAACACCTGTAAAATGAAATCAAGAAAAACCTCAAAAATGCTTTTGATCCATGCCAAGTCTGAGGTCTGCACAAATACAGCAAAATTTGAATTTCGTGGACATAAAAATATATTTTATCCACAATTCATCTCCATACAGCAGCAAGTGTAATGTGTGAACGGTGAGTGCACACATCTACCGGTACATCACCATAAACATCTCTTATTCAGAAGTTATAGATGTTTGTGTTGTTTTCTGCTCTAATTTGGTCAAAATATTACAAAACGTCTGAGATAAATGTAAGAGCTGCTTTTAACTGAGGCATATTATTGTATTAGAATAATATGTTTACATTGTAGTCTGGTGGTTTGAATAAAGTCTGTGCTTCATGATATTATGATGTGTTGTTTACTGACTAACATTAGTATATACACATTAAATATTTACAAAATTTTCACATTATAGCTTTTTTATTCATTACAGCGTGTTACAATAATCACATACCTTGATACAGTCTGGATGTTATCAGAATCAGAATGAGCTTTATTGCCAAGTGTTCTAACGAACACAAGGAATTTTTCTGGTGATAGGAGAAACAAGTGCATACAGAACATTACAGTGAGACACAGAATATAAAACAAGGTAAGAGTATAAATAGACATACAAATAATAGGACTTAGAATGGTGTATGTACATGTGCAAGTGGTAATGTATATGCAAGGTAGGGATGTGTACAGTTATTGAATTAAATGTAAATTTACATATGTACATGAGTGTGGCGGAGGGGACATAGTCAAGCGTCCATCTGGAGAGAGAGAAAGCGGTAAGGGCACTTGCACCTGAGCTAGATTATGTTTAACACTTGTTTCCAATTCCAGTGAGCATGGGGAGAGCGGCATATAAGTAGCCACGCCACCAGCAGAGAGAGAGAGAGAGAATCTGGCACAAGGAAGGCCACGGTGCTCCTGAAGCTGTTGCGTTCATTCTGTTGTATTTGTTAAGCTGATGTGTTTCAGTAACTACGTGCCTGTAAAAGCTAATGTGTTTAAGTGACTATGTGCCTGTGAAGTTGATTAGTTTGTGAAGTTGAAAAGCATTGAAGTGGCCGATTAAAAGTCTTACCTGAGCCTGGAGAAACCCGCTACCCTGTGTTCTCCTTCCCTTCTGCTGTGAAGTTTGTTACACTGGTGCTAAAACCCGGGAGCCTGAAGTACGCCCCATGGAGTCCTTGCAGTTGGCCGAGATCCTCAAGTCCCTCGCCGGCCTACACCAGACGCACCAACAATCCCTGCTTGAGCTTCGTCAAGACCAAGACCGCCAGTTCTTTGAGATCCTACGAGCTCAAGCAGAGGACCGGCATGCGATTCGGAGCTGGCAGTGAGATCAGTGGGCAGCCCGGCTCCTCCCATTGCTGTCCGGGGAAGCCCAGCATGCTGCACAACAACTGCCGGTGGCTAACCTCCTGGCCTACAAAGACCTGAGGAAGTCCATCCTGCAGCGGGTTGGCTGTAGTCCAGAGCAGTACCAGCAGCTCTTCTGGTCCATGAAGCTGGAGAAGACCGGCCGCCCCTTTGCTTTCACCCAATGGCTCCGAGACGCCTGTCGGAAATGGCTGCTGGCAGGGGATCGTGACGTTGCAGGAGTTGTTGACCAGGTGGTGCTGGAGCAGCTAATCCATCAACTGACAAGAGGAACGGTGGAGTGGGTCCAGTGCCGGCGTCGCTGGAGGAAGCTGTCCGACTGGCGGAGGACCATTTGGCGGCATACCAGAGGGCGGAAGATCCCTCCCACTCTCTCTCCCCCTCCCCTATGTTTTCCCCGATCTCTTCCCCCTCCCCTCTTCTCTCTCACTCTGCTCTCTCCCCAGAGCCCATTCCTGCCCCACGGAAGCGAGGAGTCCCACCACCGAAGCCAGTTCCCCGCGCGCTGAGTTTCCCACAGCATCAACAGTGCCCCACCGCTCTCCTCCTCAGGTGGAAGTGTCCTCCGACGCAGGTGCGGGCGTGGTGCCTGGGCCGGTCTGCTGGAGTTCCGGGACACTTCCGGGATCAATGCCCTGTGATGGAGCTAAGGATGGTGGTCCAGATCCCCGACACTCCGCAGGCTGCCCCCGATCAGGCTGGAGCGTACCGGATACCGGTAAGAGTCAAAGGGGGTACTCACCAAGCATTAGTGGACACGGGTTGTAATCAAACCACTATCCACCAACGCTTGGTTCAACACGAGGCTTTGGGCACAGCTAAAATGGTGAGGGTGAAGTGTGTGCATGGGGATATTCACAACTACCCTGTGGTGACCCTTGTGATCAAATTCCAGGGAACAAAACATAGAGTGGAGGCCGCGGTTAGTTCCTGCCTCAACCATCTGCTGATTTTGGGGACTAATTGGCCTGAATTTAGAAATGTATTAAAGGGAATATGCGCGGATGGGTCCTGCACAAAAGCAATGACATGTGAGATGTGCGATGCTCTGGCAGGGGAGGCGGAGCCAGGGCTGTCTTCGTCTGCTCCACGTCAGGATGACGTGAGGGGGGGAGAGGCTGCAGCCCCTCCCGTCCTCAGGGGATTTCCCGAAGGGGATTTCCCTTTGGAGCAGTCACGAGATGATACCCTCAAGCACGCCTTTGACCAAGTGAGAGTGATCGATGGTCAACAACTCCAGCCGGGTGTCACCCTTTCATATCCTTATTTCGAAATTATAAACAAGCAGTTGTATAGAGTGACACAGGATGCTCAAACAAAGGAAGATACAGCCCAGCTCTTAGTACCACAGAGCCGTCGGGAAATGGTGTTCCAGGCGGCTCATTATAATCCCTTGGTGGGTCATCTAGGGGAAAGAAAAACACTGAACCCAATTTTATAATAGCCCTTTTTTATTGGCCGGGCATTGGCGGCGATGTCCACAGGTGGTGTTCGGCATGCCGCGAATGCCAGCTGGTGAATCCACCAGCCACCCCAAAAGCACCATTGCACCCTCTTCCGCTGATCGAGGTCCCCTTCGAGAGAATTGGAATGGACCTCGTCGGGCCATTAGAGCGGTCAGCATGCGGACATCGCTTTGTATTGGTCCTAGTGGACTATGCAAAGTGATATCTGGAAGCAGTGCCTCTGCGCAACATCTCAGCACGCAGTGTTGCGGAGGGACTCTTCAAAATAATCTCCCGGGTGGCGATTCCGAAAGAAATCCTCACCGATCAGGGCACAACATTTATGTCATGGACACTAAGCGAGCTTTACAAATTATTGGGCATTAAATCAATCCACACCAGCATGTTTTCCCCTCTACCGGGTCATACGAACCTCATCCGGCACCACATCGAGACCGAGCCGGGGTGGTGGTATGTAGCCACCCCTATCGATTGCCCGAGCACAAAAAGAAAATTGTCCGGGAAGAATTGGATGCAATGCTCGATATGGGGGTAATAGAGGAATCCCAAAGTGATTGGTCCAGCTCGGTTGTTCTAGTTCCTAAGAACGATGGGTCTGTACGGTTCTGTGTGAATTATAGAAAAGTCAACACAGTGTCTAAATTTGATGCATACCCAATGCCTCACGTTGATGAGTTGCTCGATCGGTTGGGCACTGCCCGATTTTATTTGACACTGGATTTGACAAAGGGTTATTGGCAGATCCCCTTGACACCAATTTCCCGTGAAAAATCAGCCTTCTCCACGGCGTTTGGATTATACCAATTTGTGATGCTTCTGTTCGGTTTGTTTGGAGCCCTGGCTACGTTAAGCGTCTCATGGACCGAATCCGAATATGCTGCTGCCTACTTAGATGACATCATCATTTACAGCAAAGATTGGCAGCGGCACATGCAGCATCTGAGATCGCTAAGATGAGTGGGACTCACAGCCAACCCCAAGAACCACTTGGACCACAGGCAGGTGCGTCAACAAATTGACAAGACTGCGGCGATTGTGGCCTGCCCGAAGCCCAAGACCAAAAAGAGGGTGAGACAGTTTCTGGGGCTGGCTGGCTATTATAGGAGATTCATGCCTAATTATTCAGATGTCACCAGCCCGTTGACTGATCTCACTATAAAGGGAGTTCCAGATTCGGTCCAGTGGACGAAGCAGTGTCAACAGGTGTTCATGCAGGTTAAAGCCGCACTTTGCGGGGGGCCGCTTTTACATTCACCTGATTTCTCTCTCCCTTTTGTCTTGCAGACGGACGCTTCAGACAGAGGGCTGGGGGCCATGCTCTCGCAGGTGGTGGAGGGGGAGGAGCGCCCGGTGCTGTACATTAGCCTCAAGTTCTCGCTGAGGGAGACTAAGTACAGCACCATAGAAAAGGATTGTCTTGCCATCAAGTTGGCGGTCCTCACTCTCACCAATTTCCCGTGAAAAAACAGCCTTCTCCACGCCGTTTGGATTATACCAATTTGTGATGCTTCCGTTCAGTTTGTTTGGAGCCCCGGCTAAGTTAAGCGTCTCATGGACCGAATCTGAATACGCTGCTGCCTGCTTAGATGACATCATCATTTACAGCAATGATTGGCAGCGGCACATGCAGCATCTGAGATCGCTGAGACAAGCGGGACTCACAGCCAACCCCACAGCTGTACATTAGCCTCAAGCTCTCGCTGAGGGAGACTAAGTACTGCACCGTAGAAAAGGATTGTCTCGCCATCAAGTGGGCGGTCCTCACTCTCCGGTACTACCTGTTGGGGTGGGCCTTCACCCTCTGCTCGGATCACGCCCCACTCCAATGGCTCCACCGCATGAAGGATACCAACGCGCGGATCACCCGGTGGTATCTGGCTCTCCATCCTTTTAAATTTAAGGTCCACAGACCGGAGCGCAGATGGCTGTTGCCAACTTCCTTTCCAGAAATGGAGGGGGAGTGGTAGACAGGCCGGATGTCTCCCCGGCCTGAGTCGGGTGGTGGGGAAATGTGGCAGCGGAGGCGTGGTCAAGCATCTGTCCAGAGAGAGATAAATTGGTAAGGGCAATTGCACCTTAGCTAGATTATGTTTTACACCTGTTTCTAATTCCAGTGAGCATGGAGAGAGCGGCATATAAGCAGCCACACCACCAGCAGAGAGAGAGAGAGAGAGTCTTGCACAAGGAAGGCCACAGTGCTCCTGAAGCTGTTGCGTTCATTCTGTTGTATTTATTAAGCTGATGTGTTTAAGTAACTATGTGCCTGTAAAAGCTAATGTGTTTAAGTGACTACGTCCCTGTGAAACTGATGAGTTTGTGAAGTTGAAAAGCACTGAAGTGGCCGATTAAAAGTCTTACCTGAGCCTGGAGAAACCCGCTTCCCTGTGTTCTGCTTCCTTTCTGCTGTGAAGTTTGTTACAATGAGATATGTATTTACATTATTGCACTATGGGGGAGGCAGTTTTATTGTTTATGATGGTAAAAACTGTTCTTGTGCCTGGATGTCCTGGCATTCAGTGCTCTGTAGCACCAGCCCGAGGGTAACAGTTCAAAAAGGGAGTGGGAAGGGTGTGTGGGGTCCAGAGTGATTCTCCCTGCACATTTCCTCACTCTGGAGACGTACAGGTCTTGGAGGGTGGGCAGGGGGGCACCAATAATCCTCTCAGCAGTCATGACTGTCCGTTGTTTCGTTCTGTCTGATTTGGTGGCTGAACCAAACCAGACAGTTATAGATGTACACAGGACAGACTCAATGACGGCCGAGTAGAACTGTGTCAGCAGCTCCTGTGGCAGGTTGAACTTCCTCAGCTGGTGAAGGAAGTACAACCTCTGCTGAGCCTTCTTCACAATGGAGTCTATGTGGGTGTCCCACTTCAGGTCCTGAGAGATGGTAGAGCCCAGGATCCTGAATGACTCCACTACTGCCACAGTGCTGTTCAGGATGGTGAGGGGTGTCCACTATCATCTTCACTATTTTGAGCGTGCTCAGCTCATGGTTGTTGTGACTGCACCAGAAAGCCAGTTGATCAACCTCCCGTCTGTATGCAGACTCGTCACTGTCGCAGATGAGGCCGATGACCGTGGTGTCATCTGCAAACTTCAGGAGGTTGACAGTGGAGTCTTTTGCAGTGCAGTCATTCGTGTACAGGGAGAAGAGCAGTGGAGAGAGAACGCATCCCTGAGGAGCACCAGTGCTAATAGTGAGGGTCCCGGACGTGAGTTTCCCCAGTCTCACTAGCTGCTGCCTATCTGTCAGAAAGCTGGTGATCCATCGACAGACTGGGGTGGGAACGGAGAGCTGGGTCAGTTTGGTTGAGAGAAGATCCGGCATGATGGTATTGAAGTCTGAACTGAAGTCCACAAATAGGACCCTTGCATAAGTCCCAGGTCTGTCAAGGTGTTGTAGGATATAATGCAGTCCCATATTGACAGCATCATCCTCAGACGACGCCATCACCACCACCTTCCATCTGGCCCTCACCCACCTGGACAAAAAGAAAACATAAGTTCGAATGCTGTTCATAGACTTCAGTTCAGCATTCAACACAATCGTTCCTAAGCACCTGATTGGAAAGCTGAACCTGCTGGGCCTGAACACCTCCCTCTGAAACTGGATCCTGGACTTCCTGACTGGGAGACCTCAGTCACTCCGGATTGGGAGCAGCATCTCCACCACCACCACACTGAGCACTGGGGCCCCCCAGGGCTGTGTGCTCAGTCCACTGGTGTTCATTCAAGCAATGCACAGCTTGAATCACATCATCAAGTTCGCCGATGGTGTGTCTCATCAGCAAGAATGACGAGTCAGCATAGAGAGAGGAGGTGCAGCGGCTAACGGACTGGTGCATAGCCAACAACCTGTCTATGAATGTGGACAAAACAATAGAGATGGTTGTTGACTTCAGGAAAACATGGAGCGACCCTCTCCGCTGAACATCGACGGCTCCTCGTGGAGATCGTCAAGAGCACCAAATTCACCAATTCACAAACCTCACCTGGTCCCTCAACACCAGCTCCATAACCAAGAAAGCCCCGCAGCGTCTCTACTTTCTGCGAAGGCTGAGAAAAGCCCATCTCCCACCACCCATCCTTACCACATTCTACAGAGGGACTATCGAGAGCATCCTGAGCAGCTGCATCACTGCCTGGTTTGGAAATTACACCGTTTCGGATCGCAAGACCCTGCAGAGTATAGTGAGGACAACTGAGAAGATCATTGGGTTCTCCCTTCCCTCGATCATGGACATTTCCACCACACGCTGCATCCGCAAAGCCACCAGCATTGTGGATGACCCCAGCACCCCTCACAACAACTCTTCACCCTCCTGCTGTCTGGCAAAAGGTACCGAATCTTTCAGGCCCTCACAGCCAGACTGTGTAACAGTTTCTTCACCCAAGCCATCAGATTCCTCAATACTCAGAGACTGGACTGACACACACACACACACACACACACACACACAACTAAACACCATCCGACTCCCTTTGCAATTTGCACATTTAGCAATTATTGTACCATTTTGTACTGTTTGCACACATGCACTATATGTAGTAATTTGTAGGTTTTATTTAGTTCTGTGTAGTCTCACATACTTCTCTGTTTGTTTTATGTTGTTTTTTTTTTTTGTTATTTCATGTAGCACCATGGTCCTTGAGGAACGTTGTTTTGTTTCACTGTGTACTGTACTAGCTGTATATGGTTGAAATGAGAATAAAAGCCACTTGACCTGTTTGCTCGGTAAGCAAACTGAACGGGGTCCAGTGATGTCCTTCAAGTATGCCTAAACCAGTCCCTCAAACAACTTCATGACCACAGACGTTATGAATAGCATCATCCTATGCGCATTTCCTGTTTAATTGTATCCAAATCCATGATGTTATAAATATAATTGACACGTGTACAGATAACTGACATGTCCAAAGACCGTGCTCTCCCCATTCATCGCTGCTTTACTTGGTGAAATGAAGTCGTGTCACTTAAAAGATAAAACTTTATTGACAGAAAAATTACATTTAGGCTCTGGTAATTAAACAGCGGTTTCACTTTTTCAAGATTAATAAGCAGAAACAAAAATGTCTCTGCATCCCACAGCGCAGCACAATGAAGGGATATGGAATTTTGGTCACAAACATGGCGGCGTGGTCATACAGTGATGTCACATGAAACATCAAAATAGCAATTATTTTTGACAGCTGTTTAACTGATGTTTACATTGAAGGCATTCAGTTTTTCATGTCATTATGTTTTGTTTCAAATAAAAACATTCTCAGAGCTGAAATTTTTGTGAAATGTGCCTTTTAAAAAACATCTCACCGAGCTTAAATAGTTAACTTGATGGCTCATAAACTAAAAGCTGTCATTTAAAATGTTAAGAAAAACATAAAATACAGTAAATCCTTGAGAGAGTCTGGGATTCCTCCAAACCATATTGTAAGACAAAATTCTTATTTTGTTTTTTTGCATAAGGAAACAATGAAAAGCAGGCTTTTTCTAATTCAATATTAGAAGTTGCTTAGAAAGAGTCTGGCTGGATAGGGAGCATATTAATGTATTAGCTTAGAACAAGCACATTTTTTCCCCCCAATTTAATTTTTAAATGTGAATTTATAGCAGGCTATTGGCAGGAAAATGCCATTAGCACTTTGACCTGCCTGGAGTGAGAGAGCAGTGAAAACCCCACCCCATCTATAAAACGTACATGGTGGCCAGTAATTGTGTCAACTTTTTCAGTTATTAATCTATTTTTCTGCAACATAAGAATAAGTGAAACTAAACAAACTGCTCTGTAAGAAAATGTGTCTGAGACCTTACAAAATCCCTGACTATAACTGCCACTAAAAGAAAATTATTTCTTGGATGGAGGAAACCTAAAAATAACCTCTTAATAATATAATTGAATGGAGAAGGGTTTTACACATAAATAAAGGAATTTAAAGTAATAATCATTGTGTGTATAAGGGTAATATAATTGAATACTTTGCTCAAATTGTAAATGTTAAACATTGAGCTTTCCCTTGAAATTAGAAGTTCTTCATAACATACTAAAACTCGGGTAGAAAATTCAAAAGAGAAAACAGCAGTAAAATTAACTTTTTATTTTCACTAATCTCCCTATGCATGTAGTGCACCATCTCTTTATGTCTGTACCACAGCATTTATGGCCTACTTTAGCAGTGAAAAAGTGACATTTTTCCCAAGCAACTTGGAACATTTCAAGGTTTCTAGAAAAAAACTAAGCCTGACTAAATTAAAACAAGTTGGTTACACTAAAAATGCAATGTTTCAAACACAAAATGACAAAATAAATATTCAAAATACAGAAACAGTGGTTCTGATTCATAGAACAATTCAAGTCACTTGTATCGTTATTATGGCTCTTTTTCAAAATTAATATCCACAATGGTGTGTCCATGTACTGCTTTATCAAGAGTGCAGTGTGTTTTTTTTTTTTTTTACGAACTTTGTAAATTATCTGTTGCTTAAACACATTTGTTAATAATTTGCAAGACTTTGTGCTCTTGCAGGATAGTTAACATTGCAGTTATTGTGATTCATTAAAAAGAGTTATTTTCTGTGGTTGAAAACATGCAATGTCTTTGTGTTGTAAATATAACATCTAGTTTTTAAAAACTTCATGTGAAAAAAGGCATATGTCATGATATCATAATCATGGTAACTTAAATTCTCAAGCTAAAAATTTGAGAATAAATATATATTCCTGCATATATTAACGTTATGTTGAGGAAGGCATGGGCCATTCCATGAATTTTAACAGAAGCAAGACAATGGCTATCGAACAAATATGAAATGTGTGTCAGTACTTTGTATGCTTCTAACTAACCATTTAAAACTAGACCTTTGTTTTTTTTTGTTTTTTTTTGGAGAGACAGATTAACAGTTTGGCTCAGATTATGCATTATGTTTGGTTGTACAACAGAAAAATAACACGTACCATATGAGAGAACTATAAATTCACTTAGCTGTTATTTCCTGCTTGGAAAGAAGGAGAAAAAACCTCAATGCAATAAATGGGAATTTGTCAACCCTGTTAATCTACCACTAGACGTCGTACAGTTCTGTGCCTCCACCTGTCCAAGTGGTAATTTTCTAACATTAAACCAGCCTCAGTTGGAAAGAGAGAGCTATAAAGAAAAGTTTGCCATGGAAGACTGTCCTTTATACTGTATACTTGTAACCTAGTTTGTAGGTTGACATTAAATGTGCCAGGGATGATGATCGGTATGTCTTTACCCATCCAGAAAAAGTATGCCATAAATTAATCTCAACATAGGCAGTACCATTAAATAATGTACCGTGAAACAGTGGAAATGTCCCACACAAACATAGATAGAAAACTCTTAACTTATAAAAACGAAATAAAAAAAGTAAAAAACAGACATAAAGATTGTAATAGGATGACATGTAAGAAATGTAATGCACAAATTAACATTTCTAACCGTGACTTTAAATCTAAAAGCGCTAATGCTTTAAAAATGAGCTCCAACTTTTTTGTAAGTTGGAGCTGTACTGACTCTGTGGGTGATCTTACAATAAGGTACATTCGTAAACCCCCCTTGTGATTTATTTTCATTACTTTGGACTTTGATCAGTATGCAAGTAGTTGACCTCTTCACATAATAAATAACTCCCTATTTATGGCTTGATCTTTCCAACACAAAAAGTTTGAATCGTATCCATAATTAAATGATTTGGTAACACTTTACAATAAGGTTCCATTTGTTAACATTAGTTAACAACATTAGTTAACATGAACTAACAATGAACAATACTTTTACAGCATTTATTAATCTCGGTTAATATTAATTTCAACATACTGTATAGCAATACATTTTTTAAATCAAAAGTTGCATATGCTAATATTAGTTAATGCATGAACTTTGAACTAACATGAACAATTGTATTTTTATTACCTAGCATGAACAAAGATTAATAAATGCTGTAAAAAACGTACGTTCATTGTTAGTTCATGATACCTAATGCATTAACTAATGTTAACGAATGGAACCTTATTGTAAAGTGTTAGCAATTATTTCAGATCAAAAGAGTTTGAAGTGCACATTAATATTTGTGAATGTAGACTATGCGAATGGTAACCAATGTGTCCAGACTCTTAAAGAAGAGTAGGGCCTTTAGTAGTGTATGTCATTGAGGGGAAGTGTCTGCTGTCTATGTCCCACAACTTCCTGTCTCCTTGAGGCCCCAGTGCAGAGCCTTGTGTCTGGTTGCTGGCCCCTGTTAAGCTGGAGCTGCAGTAGTTAATATAACTAGCCATGAGAAGAGTCAGTTCCAGGATCTAAAGCATTGAAAGAGAGAAAGAGATATAGAATTAAAGTGAATTGTGAACTGAGGCTGTCATTCTGCCTAATATTTCCTTTTGTGTTTCATGAAAGAATCATATTAACATGAGCGTGAGTAAATGACAGAATTTCCATTTCTGGGTGAACTATCCCTTTTAAAGGCTAAAAAAAATTACCCACAGACAGGCGGAGAAATGATCCCACTCAAACTAACACAATGTAGCTTATTAACGCTTCCTGTTTAATGTAATGCTGTATGGCAGTAGAGTAAGTCAGAGCTATTAAGTACATCTGAAACCCTCAATGTATATCCAGAAACCTGCTTTTACCATCAGATGTCATCCAGATAGGCGGTTGCAGATGGAGGGAGTAGGAGTTTAACTTGGCCTTAAAGCAGTTTTTAAAGTTCTGATTTCACTTCTACAAACACAAGACCATATTTCTAAGATAGCTAATAAAACTTAATCATAATAGCACCCTGGTATATCAGAATTCAGTGCTCTTTACCAACCACATTTGGAAATGCATTTAAACTGTGTTTTGCCTTTTGTAACCCAGCATGCCTTACCTTTGGTTTAGCCATTGCAAATAAAAGTTTATCCACAATCTTCTTGCCCAAAGCCTGGTCTTTAATCTGGCTGACCACAACCATGAAGTCCTCCTTGCAGCCTCCAAATGTAATGACTGACTGGTATGGATACGTGGCTACCGGGTGCTAAGGAGAAACAAACAGCACACACACAAACTGATAAATCTCCCACAGCAAGGAAAACAAATATGGAAATCATTTCCAGATTATTTTAGTTCCTTGAAGTTACATTTGACAGAAAGCAATAGGGTTATGATTTCTTTTCCCTTTAAAAGGAACATTCCGGGTTCAATACAAGTTACGCTCAGTTGACAGCATTTGTGGCATAATGTTGATTACCACAAAAAGTTATTTCGACTTATTTCTCCTTTTCTTTTGCTTTTTAAAAAAAAAAAAAAAAAAGCAAAAATCGAGGTAACAGTGGGACACTTACAATGGAAGTCAAGTGGGCCAATATTTGGAAAGTTTAAACACAGAAATGTGAAGCTCAAAATTTTACAAAAGCACTTGCAGTATTCTTCTGTTAAAACGTATGTGTTATTTGAGCTGTAAAGTTGTTTAAATCTTCCTTTTTGCAGTCGTTTTAGGGTTTTAGTGTTTACAGCATTACGCTGTCATGGCAACAAGTTGTAAAATTGGTTATAACTTTACACAGAAAAGGTTAGCAAGCTATTTTGTTGCACTAAAATCATGTTAACGCACATATTGTTAACATTTTGTGTCAATACTTTTGAAACAGCGAGTATTTAATGTTTACGGATTTGCCCCATTCACATCCATTGTAAGAGCCTCACTGTGACCCAGATTTTGGCTTATTTATTTTAATTTTTTTTATAAAATGAGGGACGAGTTGAAATAAATTTGTGTTGTAATCAACATTGTGCCACAAATGCTGTCAATTGAGCTTAACATGATGAAATCTGGAATATTCCTTTAAGAATTTTACAGTGAGGTGGTGAAAATAATGAATGGATGGAGAGGTTAAACCAAAAATGACATGGAAGAGCAAGAGCTGTAGAAAATTATAGTCTGCACTGACCCTGTTTATTCTTGCTCAGAGTAAGGAGAGGGTAAGTAAGGAAGCAAACGGTCAATTGCGAAAGCTTGCAGGGCAATGGCTTTTTGGAAACTACCAGGTAAATAAACATTTCAAACCAGCAAATCTGCCTATGTGGCCCTCTCAGTGCTAGATAGATATCGTTCTTGAAGCCAAAGACAAGGATAGAGAGTAAATGCACTAAGCATCCACAAGAAGGCGCTACAGTTTGTAAAGAAACCACCTTAATTGTTGCGCTTCAGTGAACATTTCCAAATGATTTATAACCTACAATGTATATTTAAATTGTGCAAGGTAGATCTTACTATAATGGCATTATGAAAAAGTAGTTTCTTTCAAACATTTTTTCAGTATCTCACTATGAGTATCACAGTTGTGAAGAATCCTGGAAGCACCAATAACACCATGTCTGTCAATTGACAGACCAATCACAGCAATGATAAGGTAGTTCCATGGCCAGTTGCGTTCTCACTGTCACTTCCAAATTGATTTTGGTCTCGCAGCTCGAGGTCCGAGGCTATTGGTCACAGCTGGCCAGTTGATAGCCATGACTAGATGGTGGAAAAGAAGCTAATTAAATGTGCAGACGGCAGCCAAGCTGTCCACTGACTGGCTTTCACAGCAGGCGGTCAAGGGTACAGAGAGGGATCTGTATGATGGTAACCAGCTGCCGTCCCAGGCTATCACGGTCAAGCAGCTCAATCCAGCGTTATCAGCGTGTGGAGATTCAGTTGTTTTGGGACAAACCGTTTTCCCCATTTTTGTGTGAACTATCCCATTAAATTGTAAATAACCCAGAATGTCCTTTTAATGCAGTCTTTTCCACTTTCAGAAACTTTAAATATGCATCCATATCCACACAAACTCACCATGGTGTAGTCCAAAACACTAAGCCCATCTTCATTAACCGCCAGCCACACCTGAATCTGCTCCAATGAAGAGGGAGGCAATGGCTGCACACCAAAAGAGTGGGAGTAAATGGAGAAGATCTGTCAGGTCTTGTGAAAACGTACATCTGAAAATCTTTTTATGTTGTTAGGGTTATGTAGAAAAGCAGCTCATTTTGGCAGCAGCTGAGGAAACTCTGTTGCCTCATGTACATCTGAACTCACCTTGGCACTGAACAGTTTGGCCCCAGACAGAGCCCATTTGCGGGCCACCGTCAGATAGATTCTCACACATTCTGAGGCTGTGCACCCACGCAGGACAGACCACTTAGTGGCCAGACGCTCAGCAAGGTCCCTGTGGGACAAAGTTACCATTTAAATATAATATAATATGAAATCAGTTGCCTGGGTCAACGGTCAATTATACAGTTTAGCAGCCATTTTATTCAGAATCAATCAAGTATTTCAGAGAGCCATGTAATATAATTGTGGCAAGGAGGAGGGTGGGGGGGATGTGATGATGCACACCCGGCCCCTAATCAGGATAATCAAGCCCACGAGAGGGATAAAGGCAGCCGGAGGCAGCAGTTCGAGAGAGAGAGAGAGCTACAGGGAGCTGTCCTGTATGTGTGTGTGTGTGTGTGTGTGTGTGTGTGTTACATGTCTTTTGCTTTAAGTTAATCATTAAATGGTTATTTATTGTCAAGCCTGTTCTCACCTCCTCCTTTCCCTTTTACCCCTATACATTGGTGCTGAAACCCGGGAAGGGGGAGGGATGCGCCGTAGTAGAGTCCTCGCCACTACCATCCACCCCAAAGGAGCAGCTGTGGCCATCCACCGGGGGACTGAGGAGCCTGGCCGCCTGAAAGCAGAGGAACGACGATCCACGCGAGGGGAGGATGGGCACCCTACCGACCGCCTGCAGCGGTGGGGCCGCTGCTAGGGGCAGAGGAGACCCCTACTGGCTGCTAAAATGCGGTGGGGTCAAAGATAAGACTGCGGTCCGCGAGCGGGGAGAGGCTCACTGCCGACCTCCTGGAGCGGGAGAACCGCTGCCAGGGGCGAAGGAGACCCCTACCATCCACCAAAATGCGGCGGGACATTCCGTCCGCCAGGGGCCGGAGGCCTGCCTCCGATCCACCTGGGGAGGAGCAGCTGTCATCCACTAGAGGGTGGAGGAATGACCGAGGACCAGGCTATGGCGTATCAGAGAACCGGCGAGTACGTTTTTTTTCTCTCTCTCCTCTCTCTCTTCCGCTGTCGCTCCGTGTTGGCCTTTCCCTCTCCTTTTTTTTGTTGTTTTTCCCTCCCCTTGTCTCCCTCCCAGGTCCGAGAAGGCGGGAAAGACCTGCTGGCAGGCGGGGCTGGAAGGGCACGCCCCCCCACCCCACAAAATGATGTATGTCATGCTGGGGACTCCCTGGCCTGAAGCAAAGGAGGGAGGAGTGTGGCAAGGAGGAGGGAGGGGCCGGGCCGTAATGATGCACGCCCGGCCCTAATCAGGCTAATCAATCCCACGAGAGGGATAAAGGCATCCAGAGGCGGCAGTTCGGGAGAGAGAGAGCTACAGGCAACTGTCCTGTGTGTGTGTATGTGTGTGTGTTATATGTCTTTTGCTTTAAGTTAATCATTAAATTATTATTTATTGTCAAGCCGGTTCTCGCCTCCTCCTTTCCCTTTTACCCCATTACAATAATGTAATAAGGGCTGTAAAATTTAACGTGTTAATTTCTGCAATTAAAACTTTATTGTTTAACCCGTTAAAAAATGAATGCAATTAATGCAGTAATTGCATTAATTGTGTCTGTTTTTTTCACTTTCTAAAATTTTACTAATGTTTTTTTCCCACTTCCTGTAGCTAAAATTGCCATTTATACATTTCCATGAGGTACACACTAGCACATCCTAGCTTGTTTATTCATTAGGTGCAAAACATGTCCAGGGCATAATAAACACGTGAGCTGATTTACAGTATGGAGAATGGAGACTTCAGCTGTAAGTAGTGAGCCAGATGTGGGAGAGATCAAGCAAGCTGCCTCTTCGCATCGCCCGAAAACGCTCACTCACTGTCATCTCAACCAGTGTCAAAAACAAAACCACGAGAGAGACCCAGCGTGCATGTGATATTTTAAACTTAAGCAAAAAAACTTCATTTTGTTTTATCTCTGTATGTATAGTGTCTAATAATTAATTGGCAATGTAAACTTAAGTTTATTTTTATCAATAAAGCATGATATAAATTGAATCTGCCCATTTGATCAATATAATATAATATAATATAATAAATGGAATATCCTGCATAAGATACATTAGTCATCAGTTGGACTGTCCATTCACAAAACATATAATATGTCTATTACAGGTTTAGTACTTTGTACTTAGTTATGAAAGTGGCTTTAATGCAGTGAATCACATGTGAGTATACCTGAGCTGATCCATGTTGCATTCCTGCTTGTAGCGTTTGGGGTAAAAACGCTCCAGTACCTGCAGAAGGATCTGTTGGGTCTTTGGCTGAGGAGAACCAGTGGGAGACATTGCTGGGCGGTCAAGGTCACCATGCTCAACCTAAAAGACAAATGTGATTTAGCTGTGTTCATGACTCACCACTTCAGATCCATTCACCCACATATACACTCACTCTCTATTAACACACACCTGTGCCATTAACGCAGCCACTTCCAGGCCCAGTTCCTTACTGACAGGGAAATGCCCTTGTTGTACCTCATCATTTACTTGATATGCCAGCAGGAGGCGCTCTCGCTCTGTCTCGCCCTTAGCCTGAGCTCGGAAGCACAGCCTAAACACAGGATTGAATAATGTCATATCCTTATTATTAATAAGGTTTGCTGCATTAAAGTGCTACATTTTTATCATGTTAAGAATGATTTTCCTTTTTTTAAGACATATACATTATAAAATACATTCACAAATGTATAACATTCACAAAGCACCTCAGAACAAAAAGACCTTTTATAGAAATTGGTCATTCAAAAATCATCATGGTATTGATGTCACAACCGTGAGCACATATAACTGACCATGTTAACATCTAGCAACTTGGCTCACTCAGTCACGGTAAAGTAATAACAAGTATTATTCCTAAACACTAGAAAAACTAGATACTATCCCCATTTGGTATCTAGGTGGTACCTGCTTTTGTAAGTCAGGCGGACAATCCGTGTTCCTTCATATTTTCCAGGATGAAGTTCTTTCAGTGCTTGTTCCCACTTGGAGATCACATCACAAATCTGCACCAGAAGTACAAATGTCTATAAAAACTCAATCCACCATTTTTTTTTTTGCTACAAAAAATGAAGGAATACAGACTGATATAATGATAAAGAGTAAAAATGCTATACTTTATTGCTGGGCTGCAGGCAGTGCGCCAGATCTTTGCCAGAGGGGTCATCAGTGAAGAGAGCGAAGCCTGAAATCTGGGGCTTCCTCATGCCTGCCCTCTGGTTCAGTGTGTTTAGGAACTCCTCCACTGTGGTGGAACCATCAAAACCTACAACCTATAGAAAAGAGATCGATGTTGATAGGATGAGATGACAGTATTATAAAAGACTATCCTGCCATTGTAAAACTGTTTGCATTTACATTTATCCATTTGCCAGATGCTTTTATCCAAAGTGACAGTGCATTCAAGGTTTACAGGAATGTAACCATGGTGTTTCAAACGCTTTGCTCTACCAGTTGAGCTAAAGAATACCAAAACTTTTGTGTGTTATTGTATTAAGACCCCCACTAGCAAAAAAGTGCCAAACAGTAGGCTACCATAGTGCTATTATGGTTTTTGGACATGGTACCATGGTAATACTGTACCATTTTGTTCTCTGAAGTACCTTGGAGTACTATGTAAATACCAGTATATAAATGATTCAGTACCATGGTATATCAGAGTACCATGGTGTCACCTTAGTACTTATCATAATGGTCAGATCATGGGTTTGTCGCTAGTTAGTTTTGAGTTTATTTGTGTATCCTTTTGTTTGTTAATGGTTAGTTGTGTGTGTGTGTGTATACCTCATAAGTGTTGTTCATGAAGTGAACAGGTATGCTGAAGGGTAGGGAATGATGGTAAGGGTTTCGCAGCAGAATAGATAGGACCTCCATTCGCGAAGGCTTGGCCTCTCTCTCTCCATTTTGCAAAGTTCTTTCCACTGACCGCTGACAGTACACGGCATACTTCCCCACCTCACTCCTGTGAGCAAACACACACACACAAACAGATGCTTTTAAATACAATTACATGGGTTGCCACAGCAAAAATCATATTCTTAATCAGTGTCTATCTTTGTCTTGTTTTTCCAGGAAAAATTTCTAAACATCTTTAACATCAATTAACCTGAGAACCATAATTTTTTTTGCTGATTGCTAAACTTTTAAACAGAAAGAATTAGTCATCGTAGAATAGCATATTTTTTTTTGTGTGAAAAATGTACACACATGAGATGATACATATTTTGCTGTGTGCATATTCAAGTGTGTTGAGATCATATGACACGGTCGATTACTACTCGCTATATCTATAATTGGACGCTTTTACTCGCAAAATATATTAATCATGGCTGACTGCAAATAGCAAATTTTTAAAATGACATAGATAACTGAGAACTTTTGTGTGATACTGCATCTATGGTGCTAGGTGACAACGAACATAAACTGAAATTTTACTGTGTGCACCTTTAAGAAGTCTTTCCAAGAGCTTTTATATTGTTCCATTGGTAGATTTTTTCACTTATTTTAAAGGAATAGTTCACCCAAAAATTATAATTCTCTCATCATTTACTCACCATTATGCCGTCTCAAACTTGTATGACTTTTTTTCTTCTGCTGAATACAAACAAGATTTTTTTGAAGGATATACTGAATGACGTCTGTTTTTACATACATTCCCAAGTGGAATCAAACTTCAAATAATGATCACGCCAAGGAGACTCGATTGTATCACTTCAGAAGACATGGATTAAACCACTTGAGTCGTATGGATTACCATGCTGCCTTTGATGCTCCTTTTTGGAGCTTGAAAGTTTTGGACCCCATTGACTTGCATTGTGTAACATCTACACTCATTGTTTCAAGCACTCATCACCAGAGGGCAGTATCTCCTGATGTCTAGAACTGATTACTCTATGCTGTTCACCTGTGCATGTACTTCCTGTTAGTATAAATACGAGTCTCTTCCTTGAAAACATTGCAAATATTGCCAGTTTACCTAGCAACTCTGAGTGTTATTGTATTACCCTTTTCTGGATATGTTGACCCTTCTATTCCCTTGATTATTACTCTCTTGGATTGTGATTTTGTACTTTGCCGTGCCTCTTGATTTTTGCTCTTGACCTTTGCCTGCTTTACTGGATACTGATTTATGCTATAGTCCTTAATAAATCTCTGCACATGGCTCCCTCAGACTCGACTGGAGCTAATCATTACACATTGTATGGACAAACAGACATCTTATATCCTTCAAAGAATCTTTATTTGTATTTCACTGGAGAAAGAAAGTCGTACGAGTTTAAGACGGCATGAGGGTGAGTAAATGACAAGAGAATTAGAGCTATCCTGAACTATCCTTTTTAGCCAAAACCGCACAGTGTTATTTCTTATTTTCCAAAAGTCATGTTCTGCAGAGTATTTTAATTTATTTCATTGTAAGATACAAATATAATAAGTAGGAACTAGTCTTAGTAAAGGCATGGTCACATTTTCCATAGGTGAAGGCGGTGTGGGCGGATGTTGAGCGTGTGTGAAACCAGCATAAAACGAATTGCCAAGCAACCACTTTTTAATGCTGCACTTTTAACTCTGGGAGAGTGAAGTTAAATGGAAACTCCCCGCTAAAATTATGTTCTTGTCCATTGTGAATATTCAGTGTAGCTGCATACGAAGCATCGCACACACAGAGGTCACTGCCCAACCAAGCAACTTCCTATTGGTCAACACGGCGAATTCGCCTGTCAAAGTTCACCAAACTTGAACTCCACGTGAAATTAATCTTCAAGGGAAATTCTTTGGCACCAGATGTCCATCGCGCAAAATTAATAATCGCGCGGATTCCCATTGAGATGACTGTATTTCCTGCTGAATTTCGCCAAGCGAAGGTAAATGTGACCACACCTTAAGGGAGAGTCAATCTGAGAGCGAGTACATTTGAATATACTGTAGTTCAATATGCATGAATAAATTTCACTACACAGAGTGAGCAGGTTTGTGACCTGGGATCTGCGTTCCGCAGCAGGTACTGTCTCAGGTACCATAGAAAGTGATGCTGGGGCAGGAAGAGAGCCACACACAATGATAACAGCTGCCAGCACTAAAAGAGAGAGAAAGAGATTGTATATAGTGACATACTGTTCATAATTTATATGATGATACAGTGTAATGTGTGTGTGTGTGTGTTGGTATGACACTGACCTGTGTGAGGGCGTAGTTGTGTGGTGTGCGGCAGTTGGTCTGTTTGATCAGCTGACAGTACATCTCATTTTGCAGCTCTGGATGTGTTAGGCACACCTGCAGTGCATTCTGGGCCAGCGAGGTGTGGTAGTCAATGGAGGGAGACTCCACCAGCACATTGATGAAGAGCTGACACGACTGCCGGGAAACGAAGAACAGAACTCATTAGAATGTATTTGTGAGCTTTTGTGGCTTTTTATGCCGCTATTAAATAGGACAGTTGGGAAAATGCATGAAAGTGATGAGAAAGAAAGATAAATGAGCTCAGGTGTCACTGCACCACAGTTTCTGCCCTGTCCTGTAAATGTAATTAAAGAATACCACTAAATATTTGCATATCCTCATACAATAGATCTTTGACACATTACAGACGCTGATGAATGCTAAATGGCCACCAGATGGCGATTCCCTCACACGACACGTTGCCACACACAAATGGTTCTGTGGTCGGGTCGTGCAGACAGCGCATGCAACAACATGCTTGACTTTTTTATTAACATTCCATTTTTGTTCTTACAGAAATTCTTACAATGCAAATTAAACAAGTCAGGATGTAGCTTTCAACCCCCCATTCATTACTTCAGAGTAAGAGGCATTTACTTTCAGTATCAAATGACTACCTAAAAAGCCCTTCTGATCTTCAAAGTATATTGAGAGCTAAGCATGATGCTAGCTCCTGAGGATAAACCATTGAACTGTAAATAGGGCATAATGTCTGCAAACCTCAGGGGAATGTGGTTCTCCATAGAAAAATAGGAGCCTGAGGAGACGCTACGAGCGAGTGGAACAAGACTATCTCTCTAAACACTGTCAGTGATCCTCTTTGAACTCAGAATGAAACGTTTAGGCCTGTCCTCAAATTAAGACACATTACAGCGTTGGGGCTTTTTCCCACACAGAGAGCCGAGAGCACACTACAACTGTTTTGGGGAGTAACTTAACAAAATTTTTCAGTAGTATGACAGCAACTCACTTGTTTTCTAGTAAGTCTTCTTTTTGTTTCAAAATAAATATTTAGTTAAAAATATTTGTTCTGTTATTTTATTTTTATTCATTTTTTTTTATTAGTTGTATTTAGGTACGTTTACATTGTCACCATACTTAAATAGAATAATTTAAAAAAAATTCCCAGGGGAAAACTTGCCACCACACTCATTTACATACACTTTAAAAGTTCAATTTCAGTCAGACTAAAACAATAACTGGTCTTTTTAAAATGTCGTGTAAATGCCTTTGTCCGACTGAAATAGTACTAGTCAGATTTTGACAAAGTCGGAATAACAGACCTAGTTTCTGATTGTAGCTCGTCTTCGTCTAGTAGTAAACACATTAATTGGAACACAACTCTCCTCGGCATTGTGCACATGCTCCGAAAGACAGAGGTGTCCTTCATCTCTGTTGTGTATTTAACATTTCCTTGTTTATTTAACACTTCCTCAGCTAATGTCCTTCCTTCAATATTCAGTAACGCTTTGTGTCTTGTATACTTGGACAGACACATGAAAACTGTAGCTTGACTACACTAAAACCCACTATACGGTTGCTAAGATGTTCTGTATAGTTGTTAGCGTGTTGCTATGTGGTAAAAAGAGCCCACCCTTAAGTCTTTGTGATATTCTGGTGCCTAGATATGGCTCGGGTCTCTCCTTCAATGTAAGTCTTTGGTATTTTTCAGCACTTTATGTTCTGCCAGGTGAAAATTGTATGTTTGCTTTTTGTAAGAAGCTTGTAGTGTAACTAACTACTTGACTGTAGTTTAAATTATTATAAGTCCAGTCATGAAACTCTACATGGTGCAAGCTGATAGATTAAATGTTCAAAGGAACTGTTAGCCAATCGTCTTCCATGGTGAATTTGATAGGTCCTCTGGCATGTAATCTGCTGCCGAGCATTTAAATTGCATCAGTTGTTTGCAGATAGCCGGTTTCACTGCAGCACGCTATGAGAGTTTTCTCTCTGAAACCCTCCTCCTCCCCAGCATCACTTGTCTAAATCTGTTTCATGGGGATTGTACTGTATGTATGTCTAATCAGCAGCAGCAGCAGCAGCATGCAGGGCTGTACAATTCTGACAAAAATTTAAATTGTTAATTATTTCCTTTGATATTGTAGTTGCGATTAATTCTGATTAGAATAATTTACATTAAAGGTGCACTAAGTAAGATTTTAGCTTGCTCTTACTCGTCCCATCGGTTCCATGGTTTGGACTCAATACTGACACCCATCGTCCTGGATACTGGAAGTTTGTTTACTAAACACTGCTGCTTTTCACCAAAGATGTTTGTTTATTTTCTGTTTTTTTACTTTTAATATTTGTTTTTCTCAAATCAATACCCATTAAAACAAAGCTGTTATTCAAATTTTGAATAAATTACACACAGAAGCGAGCAATAAACATGTCTCTGATTGGTTGCAATGCTCAACCACTGCAAAATAGACATTAAATACAAAATTAAATCGAAAATTTTACCAGAACATGAGTAGATCTACATGGACTGCTATAATTGACAAATTTCACAATTAGTTAATTGTATCAGCTGTAATTGTAATCTCGATAATTTATTCGATTAATTGTGCAGCCCTAGAAGCATGTCGTACATGCTTAAAGCAGCATGTCTTATGTATGTCTAATTGTGCAGCAGCAGCATGCCTTACTTGTTTGACACAGCATGTCTGTTCATTTTCTTACAGTAGTCTTCGTACTTGATCTGCAGAACTAGTGCACCCAGACCAAACTTACTACTAACTTGTCATATCCATTAAAAAAACTTAAATTTTTTCAAAGGGTTATTAGATTCATCAGTGACCTACTTATAAATTATGAGTAACTTTTAGATTGGCAAGCTACAGTTTCAAAGTAGCTTCGCTGACATGGCTACACTGCAGAAGAGAGGTTCGCCTCAATCAGAGTCAAATCCAGCTCGTTATCTGCTCTGCTATAATGAGCACAAGGCCTCCATCTCTGCCTTTGATCCTGCTGTGGGAGACACAGTAGCTCTCTCACACACAGGGACAGGACGACACCATCAACCCTCCAGAGAGGAGGATGAGGACAAGTTAGAAGTGTTTGAGAGATGGAGAGACCCTTTACGCAAGATAAAGAAAACAAGGACATAAAGACTAGAGCAATTGTGAATGTGAATTAGGCAAACAGTGAAAGAGTAAAAGAGGACACAGACAGAGGAGGAGGGGGAGGCGAGACAAAAACAGAACATTCACCTTAAAGAGTTTGAGAGCCTCTGTTTGAAGTGCTTCAGAGGGAAGAGTGGTAAGGGGGGAACGAAGACCCTCCTTACTGAAGCACAGCACTTCACGTTTCCACACTGTGGAGTCTACACACACAAACACACAACAGATTTAAAAAAAAAAATAATAATAACGCAACAGTTGCAATCAGGCTTGGTCGTACAAACTGTCTGGGGTCTAGATGGTGTCATTAAATCCTCGATTTAAAACCATATATCTGTAAATCCATCCAGTATGTCATTTGATTTTGACTTTACACCAAACATTTGTACAGTTTAGAGGAGTGTGATTGAAAGATATTTAAAAGTAACCTCTAACCTGGGTCTCCATCTACATCCAGCAGCTTGCCAATCAGCTGCTCATACTCTGTGCCCACCCTGAGGCTGGCACAACTGCCCGCCGCAACAGTCAAGTGGTACAACCAGGTGTCCTGCAAGAACGACAGTAGGAAATTGAGTTTGTATCTAGATTTACACATTTATACACAGTGCCAATTAAACTACTGCTAAAAGCTGAAGTGTGTAATTTCTGCATGACTAGTGTCACCAAACAGAATTGGAAAAATAATCACAGTTTTCAAACTCTCTGTCTTGCTCATTGGTTGCACAATCAGAAAGTACCGTCCCAAACTCACACCACTGGTCAAGCCACTGTGTGTCAACTGTTGCTGGTGTCAGGTAAAATGGGCTGCACAAACTAATTTTTTTATTATTATTAATTATTAACGTACAATTGGCTTACTTAATGGTAATTTTTACATCAAAAAAAATAAACACATTAGCTTAAACGAGTTAACACTTTCATGGCTGGAGTTTTCCATCACCACTAACAAAATTCCAACAGAATTTTCAAATCTGATTTTTTTTGTAAATACATTGGACACACCATTCCATAACAAAACATAAGCAAAGTAGTGCGTGGGTATATGCTAACCAAAGTTCGTGTTTTGTGGTGTAAGCAGTACCTTTTCTTGTTTGGTGCCAACAAGCAGGTAGGTGGGGCTTTGCTCTTTGGGATGGACTACTAATGTGAAATGAGAGGAGAGGAAGCCCCGCCCACCTGCTTCATAATCCTCATCGGAGTCACATGACCTGTCCACTTCTTCCACCCGTGCTTCCTGAACTCGTAGCTGACCCAGTGGGAACTGCCATAAACACACATTTCATATCAATACTCAATAGCATCATATGCATAAATAAATACCATCAACTGAATATTATGTAAATATTTTAACAATGACAAGGAGCATTGTCAAATCGAAAGCAACTTGTTTTAATAACAGAACATTTTCATTATATAAGAAAAAGTATTTTTAGCATTAGGGGCCGTTCTGACTGAACATTTTCATGTGCTTAAAAAAAGCTAGACACAGCACATTGAATAGAACAGAACGCAGGTGTCTCAAGATGCATTTTAAAAGTTGAATTTCTTATTAACTTGACACAGTGTCTAAAAAACGCAGCGTTCCTGCACGAGATGCTGAAGAAAAAAACACAGTCCGTCTACCGCATTTCATAGAAAAACAATTGTAAAACAGCACAGATGGATGCAAAAACATGCTCAGTGTGAATGGCTCCTTATATCTAGTTCACACTACACGACTTAAGTTCGGTCTTCTTTGATATTTTGAGTCGGCAACTGGTCTGCGACGAGAAGCCTTGGATCTCACGACCAACGTGTAGTGTGCGCACTCTTGCGACATGCTGCGGCTAGTCCCAGATTCTACAAAGGATTTCGGACCAGCTTGATATCTAGATGTCTTGTCATCAGGTGTATGCACTGTCCCAAAGACCGCGAGACCAAAAATGAGCCACAGCCAATGAAAAAAAAAGGGGAGCAAGAGGAGAGCAAGGTATTGGGAAACAGAAGGCAAAAAATAATTAGAAAATAAAACAAAACATCACCCACATCTCCCTACCCGCTCTCTTTATTATTTTCAGCTGTTTTGCTCATTTTTTTCCCCTTTGCAAATAAGTGAAAAAAACGGGTGCATGCCATTCTTTTTATGTTTGTTGACATGTTATCAGGAATAAACTGCACGAGTTTGTGAATGAATTGTGCTATCGCAATTTTAAAATGCGTTTTGGGTGATCCGTTTGAAAAGGGACGACGCTAAACACAGCTGTAACGGGGTCCAAACCGTTTTAAGATTTGTCCACTTCAAACACATTCAGACATTGGGCTCATAGTGCCACCACAGCGGAGCGCAGCCTAATAAAACAAGAGTTTAAATATTGCAGGTTACGTGCGGATTTAAAGGGAAATAACATTACAATCAGAAAAGTGCAAATGCAAGAACATTGAACATGCACAAGAACTTCAAGAAATACAGTACAGGTTTCTGATATCAACTTGCAGGAACACAGATATGAGCAGCACGCACATTAGATGCTCAGTTACAGGAACTGCACTAAAATAACTCACTAAAATGATTTTTATCACTTTCTTTTTCTTCTTTTACTTTTTTGCGCTTTATTATCATTCAGTATTATACACATGTCCTCAAGAAATCATAGACTCCCCTCGAAATCCGAACACAAGAGTTCAAAAGAGACGACCAGGTGTAAGGTGATGTGTCTCGCTTGTACACTTGAGATCAGACCAAGTACAAATGTACAAATAGCCTCAATCGGGGACAAATGGTTATGTAGTTGATACACCCAGTCTGCGATCAGTCGTGTAGTGTGCACACCAGCACGATGGAAAACAAGACTTTGAGTCACAGGGTACCGACTGCAAATCATGTAGTGTGCGCTTAGCTTTAGGCAACTAAAAGTAACCTACCTTGTCATCCTGGTTCCGGTAATAGTAGAACACTTTCCCAATCATAGTACACCACACAAGCTTTGAATGACCATGTTTCACCTGTGATAAAGAGAAAGATACGGTACACGCACACACACACACACAGAGGCTGTTAACAGGGACTCCTCCTCAGATACATTCCAGGTCTGCTGACCTCAGCTCTGTCCCAGCATGTACCAGCCATCCAGGAATCTCACCCAGCAATCCTCACTGTCACCCAGCACCCAGATGCATGATGTAGATACACCATTCATATTGCTTTGACTAGATAAATTAGGGAACTTTTACATTTCAGTTGATGGCAAATAGCGAAACGCCAAACTATTCACACTGAGGACAAATTGAAAATTTGTTAGGCCTAATGGAAAGGAAATTTACTTGAACGGTGCAATGAAGCTTCCAGTTGGTCTGCCATTGATCATAAACTGCAGAGGAGAAGCAGCAAGCCAAACATTACTAGTAAAGTTCTACCAAAAGGTTTTAAACTGAAAAAAAAAAAGGAGAAACACTTCTTTTGGTGTTAATGTTGGTTGGCAAAATAGCATTTAGGGCATTAGTGCCACCAATGATGTACATTTTCAAGATCTACAATACAGAATATTGGGGGAGGACATGTCCCCCTCAATAGCGTAGTTTCCATCCACTTTTCATGCTATTTTGTTACCGACAAAGTGAAAATGCGTAAAAAAAGAATTTGTGAAATTTGCTGTCTTCTGCCTGTTTCCATTCAAATGACCTTTTATCGATAAAAATGGTGTGTATGATGACGTCATGCCTAAAAAAAAAAAAACAGTCTGTCGCATAAGTTATGGTTTATCGCAAAAGAAATCTGCCGTTAAGCCGTTTCCATACAGAAATGTGTGTTTATTGCTTTCGCCTCCCAGATGTCCCTAATTTTTTTTCCTCTGAAGTTTTGGTAAAATGGGGAGAGTATTGAAATCATTCATTGAAATTAACCAGCTTACTGTCATATTAATTTCACAAATAAATGCAATCAGAAGACAGAAATGCAATCAAAAGTGAGCAGTTGCTCTTCTGATAGAACGGTAATATTGATCCTGATGTTGCACCTATTGCAGGTTGGCACCGGTTCCGACCCAAAAGCGAATTGCCATGGCCCTGTTCAAGCTGGCAATCTGCACCAAGTAGCGGGGGAAACTTTCAGTCTTAGTATAAGGACCATCAATCATTGTGTATATGCTGTGTGCACAGCTATTAAAGAAAAATTGATGCTGTGTAATATCAGGTTTACATATGATACATTCCTGATATTCAATGGGCTATTTTGAACAATCATCTAATCTAAAGCATTGAAATCACAACTGCATTATGTCCTGCGTATTTGTCCAGCAACTTTTAACGACCAACTGAACTTGATTGTCATCTAAAATTTATTTTAGGGTCATAATTCAATTTACATTTTCTAAAGAAACTCAGCAAATGCGATACGAGGTAAAATATTTAAACATTTTAAAATGTTCAAAAGCTAATTTTCTGAAAGTAAATTCAGGCATTGGACAAATAGTTCTGATAGTTTATAGACTTGAAAAAGTGTCGAACATTCTGAGAATGTCATTCAGCCGACTTTTTTCGTCTACAGGACAGGGTAAGGCTAATTTAAGTTTGTGTAAAGAAAAGGCAATTATATAGGCCTAACAATATTATTTTTTCATTTGGTAATTAATTATTTTATTTAATGCTCTATTCATTTGGTAGGCTAATTTATTTTATTTAATACAGGGAATTTTGCCGGCATTTTTTCAAAAGTAAGCTAAACAATGTTAGTGTTCCCAAAAAAAAGCACACTGATGCTTTTCTACTCGTATTGTGTATTTATTTTTTATTTAAAACATCTTTGTGCACAGAAATATGTTTTTTTGTATTATGGGCTAATTCCTTGACTGCCGTCTATTATTTTGAATTATGTGGAAAAGCAACTTTAATAAATAAACGGATGGCTACCGTGATTAATCGCAAACAGTGGCCATTAATTTGTTCTCCGTGCACTTGTCGATGTGCATGATACGAGATATTTGTGTTGGCACTCCTGGAAGTGTCATGATTGCAGCATCGGATCTGTGCAGGTACTCCGTTAAGATCAATCCATAATCACGTACAATAAATTGAGTTTCAAGGATGTATACCGTCGTCATGATTAACACAGGCTAACGATTGGGGTAAATTCTGTCATGCGACACTATATTTTTGCATTAATGCCAATTTTCTCGACAAATAAAGTTTCCAAACCAGTTTTTCCCAACATTTGAATTATCAACATAGAGTTTATGCGCTAGAGTTAAACGGAAAAATATTATGTCGACACTTGTGAAATTTTAGCGATAATTTGCATTTCCATCAGCTATATTATGATGCGCTAAAACTTTTTTCGCAAGAAAATCCTTGGATGGAAACGTAATTGGGCTGGAGTTTAAAGTAGTAGCACTAGTCATGATCCATGACCCAATATCATATATTATTGATCTGTTTTTTTTTATTTAGTTATTTTTTGACGGATGTAGAAACATTTGCTTTTTCGCAGTAAATATTTGTAGTGAATATTCACTCGTGGTGTAAACAGGGTTGTCAAGCGGAGTCTGAGACTTACGGAACACTCTCACACTCTAAACAACACTCTTGTGAACTCTGACCTTAGTTAGCCAGCCTCGCACTGTGGGTTTGGCTTCCTTATCCGTGGAAACAGGTCCACTGGCCTGTACCTTCAGAACATTCTGTAGAACTCTGATCCAGTCCTCCAGGATATTGGGAGAGTCTGCAGCTAGGTAAAAGGTCTTCTTTTCTGTTATTAACTACACCACACAAACACACAAATGAGCAAAAGACAGAACTTTAGCCACAAATTTGCAAGTTATGATTCTAACTTTGAATTTTATGTCTATTAAATGAGGTTTTGATATTTTATATCAGTGTTTCCCAACCTTTTTCACCACAATTGCCTTGGACACAAACCCCAAAATATGTACGAAAGGCTAAATATAATTTGACATATCATTAATATTGTAACATCCTTGACGTACAAAATGAACAGAGGAACTTGCCGGTTATGATGTTTATTCATCAATTACAACAAAAACAAAACTCGGCCATATAAGCCATAAAACTCACAATTAGAGCAGACTGGTGCTGTTAATTATACAGACTATTTTATCATTAGTTTTTCATCATTTTGTTAGACACTATATTATTGTTAGGCCTACATGGTTTTTGTTTATATGCATAATTTAGAGGCAGTGGTAGCTCAGTGGTTATGGCTCTGGGTTACTGATCAGAAGGTTGGGGGTTCAAGCCCCAGCATCACCAAGATGCCACTATTGGGCCCTTAAGCAAGGCCCTTGACCCTATCTACTCCAGGGGTGCCATATCATGGCCGACCCTGCACTCTGACCCCAGCTTGGCTGGGATATGTGAAAAAAAAGAATTTCACTGTATATGTGCAAATGTATATGTGTGATAAGTACATAATAATGTAAAATACATAATTTGTACTATTGGTATGTAGAACAAGTGCTAAAATTGCATTGTCTCTTTAAGACTACTGGCTGTTCAGAGTTTTGTTTTGGTGGATGAGCACATATTAATGAGAGTAAAGTCGCACGTCAGCTTCTTGATTAGAATTAAATGTTTATTTTTTTGTTATTTTGATCAACAACTGACTGTAGAGGACAGAAAAGATAGCCACGTGCACACTAATACATTTTAGTTTGAAAACGCATCTTTTTCTCTATGTTTTGGTCTTCCGTCCACACTGAGACTGTGTTTTTGAAAGCGAAAACTGAGCTTTTCGAAAATGCTCTCCGAAGTGGATAAATTTGAAAACGACATCTTAGTGTTGCAGTGTGGACGGGAAATGCAGATATCTTAAAATGATGATGTATTTGTTGGCATGTGACACAGTCATGTGATCCATTCCCAAAACAATCAAGATGGCGGCTTTTGTTGTAGCGCCATTGTTGTGCCTGCTATTCACTTTGATAGCGTTGTTAAAGATAAATGTTACTTTGTATAACCTTCACATTGCATTCCTTCAAAGGTGACGAGAAGTTTACTCGGAATTGCTGTCCGGCGCCAGAACACGAGGACAATTGATTTTCAGGCCGTACATGGAATGGCGATTTTTCGCATGTGCAGTAAGGGGATTTAAGAGTTTTCATACATTTCAGTGTAGACAAGGAACTTTTGGAAAATGCTTGAAAACAGCAGTGTGGACAGAGAGCGTTTTGAAAACGAAAATGCTGTTTTCAAATGTATCCAGATTAATGTGGACATAGCCTAAAAGAGACATTATCAATGACAAATGGATTGCATAGATCTCGTCTTTGGACACACATTGAACGGAAGGAGTCAAACAAAACTTTTACTCTTAATATGAAGTGAAAAGGTCTCTATGCCGAACATCACATATTAAAAGATCAATCTTGAGATTTTATTAATAGATATCGAAATCTTTCAAATGAATATCGTGATTAATCGAGAAGTCTATATTTTTATGCAGCCATAATCCCTATTATTTCTATTTTATGCATTTTTTATAGGTTAAACAAAGCAAAATCCAATACTTTTCACTTACCCCCTGGCACCTGCTTACGTAACCGCTAGGGTACGGGTACCTCTGGTTGGGAATCACTGTTTTATATGATCATTTGATATTGTCTATAATGATTTTCAGTCATCCAAGCTATTGTGGAAAACCATGAGAAAAAAGGGATGTCTACTGGAATGGATGCAGGGTATGAACGGTTTAAGTAATCTGAATGTGCTTTTTAATACAAGCAGGGTAATAGTTAAACATGTCCAGATGACCTAGAATATATTCTACAGGACATTTTATGATTATGATATTCAATCCCTCCCAAACTGTAATAGAGATGATTACACTGATTAAAGATTGGGGGAAATTATACATAATTCCCCATTATAATTAGTATTACTTTGCAAATCCAATAATGAGAGTACTTGTGGGTCTAAATACCCCCTCGAAACACAAGCAAAAATCATCTGGTACCCATATCAGGCTGTTTCAGATAGCCCAGGGCTGACTGTTTTTGTGTATCTGTGTTTGTCTCTCACCTGGAATGTTTGAGCTCCCTCTCCGCGGGCGATCTGACATGAGGAGTTCAGCTCCATTTGGCCCTGAGGTTTCCGGATCACGTCACTCTGAGAGCAGAACAAATGCAGATATCATCAGTCATGTAACTTTAAACTTCCTTCCCTCACACTGTCTAACAGTCTCAAGCACTGCCACAGAGACCCGTGCCAAGGTATGCTCACCGGAGACTTATAGTATAAGATCTCCCCATTTCTCAGAATAAACCACCGCCTCTTCCATGCCTTCACCTGACTGCCCAACTTCAACAAGTAACCTGCTTTCTCCAGAGTTTCCTAGACAGAAAGACGCACACAAACCTAAACATTGACCACAGTCAATTCATATAACAAGACTAAATATAAGACAGGATTGTCTTGGATATAAATAAATATATATATATATATATATATATATATATATATATATATATATATATATATATATATATATATATAGTGGCCCCAAAAACTGTTTGGACATTTAAGCCACACTTAAAATATACAAATATCTTTGCATTAGATTACAAAATATCACATCAAGTGTAATTTATTATTAAGAAAGATAGCACAAGCATGCATTTTAAGTAAAACATTTCACAATGGTCTTAAATGATAAAACAATAGATATACTGTTCAAATTAAGACAAAAAAGTATTTGGACACTTTAATTGTCAAACATTCCTGGAACGTGTCCATAGTTAATGTGATGAACTGCACCTGTGGTATCTTTGCTAGAACACTAGTGTAAACTCTAGGGCAAATGACTTCACATACATCCACTAATAATGACCTTGGGACCAGTTGTTTAAAAGTAATTGCGGTAACAATACAATGAGGTTCCATTTGTTAACATTAGTTAACAACATTGGTTAACATGAACTATCAATGAACAATACTTTTACAGCATTTATTAATCTTAGTTAATGTTAATTTCAACATACTGTATAACAATACATTTTTTAAATCAAAAGTTGCATATGCTAATATTAGTTAATGCACTATGAACTAACATGAACTAACAATGAACAATTGTATTTTTTATTAACTAACATTTTCAAAAATGAATAAATGCTGTAAAAAAATTGTTCATTGTTTGTTAATGATACCTAATGCATTAACTAATGTTAACAAATGCAACTTTATTGTAAAGTGTTATCGTAATTGCAAAAAATGACTGTCTCAATCAGCTCCCTAGCTCCCTATGTCATGAATCAGTATATCGTGAACACAAATTCGGGCACTGGCAAGGGTGATCATCCACTCAGAATTGGGACACTTATGACTCAATCACCTGCGACACGAGTATGAGTTTGCACTTTTAAATGCAGCTTGAATTAATCAACAATAGTGCTGTATATATGACACTATCGTGCATTTTTGTGGTAGATATTCAGACTCAGTTTTATCATGAAAGATCAATGACATAAATAAAGAAATTAAAATATAAAGGAGTGCATTTTAAACCATCTTCTAACAACTCTAATATTTAAAAGATTGTTTCCCTTTCATGGTCATTATGGAAAGACACTACAAACAACATCTCTTTTAAAGAGAAAATAAGGCTTTCACTTCATAGTTTTACACTTGTGCTCGTCTAATAACTACTTGAAGGACTTCAGAAGACATTTCCGATAAGGGAACATAGTGAGCAGTGAAGCTCCCTGGTTTTGATAGTGCATTTTGGGAAGTTTTAGGGAGCGTTTCAGTACATTGGAATGATTTTGCGTTTGAGACAGCCCTAGAAATGGCCAGCTCCCTGATCAGTGCCCTGACTACTGAACTAGAGAGCTGACTGAGATGCACCCTAAGTTCAGGCATGAAACTCTGCATGGTGTAAGCTGATAGGTCCTTTGATGTGTAATCGGATAGCCAATCAACTTGCGTACTCTTTCTTTGGCTAACATTTACATTTGCTCAGTTTGCAAGTAAGCAGTTTTCACTGCAGTGCGCAGCGAGAGTTTTCTCTCAAACCCTCCACCTCCCCAGCTCCACTTGTCTATATCTTCTACATGGGGATTGTATTTATGTTTAACTGTGCAGCAGCATTATGCTGAATAAACTGCTTTTGTGATGAAACAGCTCATCACTTAATGAAATGATCGCCTGTCCGCTGATCTTCAACAGGTTTTACACGTAACAATCCTTTTGGAATTAACTATGCGTAGAGTTTACTACGATAAAATGGCTGTATTATAAAACAAGACATTTTGCAACAGGTAGGTGTCAGTTAACGGCTCTCCCCATTCGTTTGTTTGGTATCTGCAAATGGTGACTTACTGTTGTAACACGCTAGTTGACAGTTACACTCTCTCCAATGTTAAAAATGTGGAGGTTGTTATATCTATAGCTTAACTCAGCATGTCTGTGTATGTTCTAGCAGTACTCTGTACATGCTCTGCAGCAGCAATGTAGCAGATCTGGAGCACGAAGACCAATATCCTATTAATATGTCATACCCACATTAACATGCGACTTGTCAAGACTGAAATTAAGTTCTGAGACTGGGTCTAGCTATTTTTAGGCGATGCCACTTATGCATTTTTAATGCAATATAATTAATTCATTTGTAAGTGTGACTTAAGAGTCCAAATACTTTTTAGGGGGCAAAGCATAGATAGAGATGGGTCAGTTGAGCCAGAGGAAAAGGAATTTGGAGATGTACCGGCCCGACACTCTCACAAGAGTAGGACGATGTGCGCTGGACCTTGTGCTCAGGCTCAGAGCAGTCACTGTCCAGAGAATATGCATCAGGAGGTATTGCATAGTCACTCTCAGAACTGATAGAGGACATGGACACACCTGTGGGACAAAAGATCCAAACATTTCCAACTGTTGATTAATCAGATTTTCAGAACATAAACAAAATGTTTCTTTTAAAAAGGCAGTTCCTTAATACACATTTTTATTCTTTGGATATTGCCAGAAAATAGTAAAGGTTCACCAAAAGATAGTTCGCCGAAAAATGAAAATTCTATCATGACTTTCTCTGTTCCTCTGCGGTGGAATGAGCTTCCAACCTCCACCCGATCTGATGAAACCATCTCAACATTCAAGAAACAGCTGAAAACACATCTTTTCCACAAGCACTTAACCAATCCAGAACAATAGCACTTACAATTTAATTATATATATATATATAAATATATATATAAAAAAACACTTTCCTTGTCTGTCTCTTTCTTCTGCACTACTTTAGCTGCTCTTGGAACTTGGCAGTGTGATACTGCAAATATTGCTGACTTATTGTATGACAAATTGCTTATGTTCCTCATTTGTAAGTCGCTTTGGATAAAAGTGTCTGCTAAAACAAAATAAAATACAAAACAAAAGTGAATGTTTTGCAGGATGTCCACACTGACCTTCCATACATCAAAAATGTATAAAGTTATTGTGGCTGTCAAGCTCCAAAATGACCAAAAAAAAAAAAAAAAAAAAAACATAATTAAGGTAGGTACCTTAAAAGTAGTCCATCTGGGTCTTCTAAAGCAATACGATGGTTTTGTCTGAAGAACAGACCGAAATTTAAAGGAATAGTTCACCCAAAAGATAACTGTCTCATAATTTACTCACCCTTATGCCATCTCAAACTTGTATGACTTTATTTCTTCTGCGGAACACAAACAAAGATATTTTGATAATGCATATTTAATGCAAGTCAATGGGGTCCAACACTTCCAATCTCCAAAAAGGACATAAAGGCAGCATGAAGGTAATCCATACGACTCTAGTGGTTTAATCCATGTCTTCTGAAGTGATACAATCGGTTTTGGGCGAGAAGGGACCAAAATGTAACTCCTTTTTTACTATAAATCTTACCATTTGCAGTCTCCTTGGCGCGATCATGATTTGAAGCTCGATTACACTTCCTCGTGCTTGACGCATGCGCAGATCATGATCGCGCCTAGAAGACTGCAGATGACAAGAATTATATTTTGGTCGTTCATTTTACCTATTGCTCCCAAAACTGATCATTTAACTTCAAAAGACATGGATTAAACTACTCATGTTGTATGGATAATATTTATACTGTCTTTATGTTCATTTTGGAGTGTTGATTCCCATTGACTTACATTGTATGGATACATTCACATCATATCTCCATCAAAATATCTTAGTTTGTGTGCCACAGAAGAAAGAAAGTAATACGTAATGGTGAGTAAATGATGAGAGAATTATCATTTTGGGTGAACTATTCCTTTCCGTTGCCTTCTACCCTAGTTCTCAAATCTTGTTCACACATTCAAAATACATGTGAACATTTTAATTTTAGGGTGAACTAACCCTTTATATAAACAGATTTCGAAGGAGCAGGTTGTTTGAAAGGTGTCCTCACCTCTTTTGACAGCACGGGGGCTGCCAGGGGTACTACCCTTCTTATCTGGCCCCAGTGTGGATGTGTGCAAGCTGGCCAATGAGCTGCTGTCGTCCTCTGAGCCAGAGTCATCATCTGGGAGAGGAACACTGCTGATCTGAGTCGCCTTCTACAAGAGCACATGAACATGATGGGAAAGATGGCAAAGCTGAATAAATAAACAAATTTTACTTATTTATTCCCTTTAACAAAATAACAATGACTGTATCTAAATTTATTGGTACAGTCATTTTATCTCGCTCAGGAACTGACAACTAAATTGTTTAATTTTATGTTTCCTTATGTTGGTATTTTTATACAGTTCAAATTATATTTTCATCAAAACATGCGATAAGTAATCCAAAAGTAATCCAATCAAATAACCTAAGAAGTATAATCTAAAAGATTCCATTCAAATTTTGGTTAGATTACAATTCAGAAATAATCAACCCAACATTGGTTAGAACGTAGAATTTTTAAAAGCACAAATTGAGACAGCATTTGTGTCAGGAGTGTACCTATTATGGCCAAAAAATGTTATCTGCATTATGTAGGAAACTCATTAGGTTCTGAGTCACAGTCAGAATGGCATGAAGCATTGTTGTGCTTACACTTTAACTTCACTATGTCTGACACTGATAACATGAGGATGGGTATATGGAGTTGTCTTGATGGTGTAATCTTACCCCTTTAAGTGTGGAGTATACTGGCACACTGATGTTCTTATAAATGAGGTGGGTGAAGGGGCCGGCAGCAGAGTGCTGAGGTTGGATAGAAACTGGAGAAACATACATGGAGAAACACATTTCCAACTCACATAAACTTTGCAAAGCTGTAAATATTTAATGAGGCCTGCGTGGGCCTTTTAATATCATTTCAAAAAGCCAATCCATTTTAAGAGGCCAGTGCAACAGCCAAATATGTTGTTGTAAATTTAATTTGCTCATTTTTAATTTGCTCAAATTGCAAATTTTCAAGCCTCAATATATCTGAACATTTAAACAACCACTGGAACAACTCAATAAGGCTTCATACACAATGCAGCTAAATATGGCTTAATCTCTCTCCACTATACTGTAGTAGGGGTGGGCGATATGACCAAAATCCTATATCACGATATGAGTAATTTTATATCATGATAATGATATATATCACGATATAGTTACTTTTTTCTGAAAAATCAATACAATTGTATTATATATTAAGCCATGTCTCATTGTGTAATTTTGAGTAATCCAGTAAGAGAATTAAATACTTTATAAATGAAAACTTCTTCATCTTGTATAATTTTCTCTTTATTTTGAACTTGACAAACATAGTCAAAGTAAAAAAAAATTAAATAAATGCCACATTTCAGTCTGATGATGTGCACCAATTGTCTTCTTTTATTATTATTATTATTATTGTTGTTGTTGTTGTTATTATTATGATTATTGCTATAACTTTCCTCAAGAAACTTAACATCGTCTCAAAGCAATGCAAAAAGTAAAATAACATGTAAATAAAAAAATCCATAAATAAAACACTTAATTAGGCTCTTTGTGTTTTCAGTAATCTCTATAAAGAACATATAAAATATCTGAAGGAAAATATGGCTGGTTTGTTTCCTGATATCAAACATCATTCGAACAGAATTTTAAAAAGGGGTTTGATGTGTATTTTAAAAACCCACTTGACATCGAGAGAAACCAGAATGAGCAACGGGTGAGATCTGAGCTTTTTCTGTCACAGGAGCACAAATGAAGGGACTTGGATGATACTCACACGCACTTGCGTGTTTCAGACTGCGTGTGCAACACTCGCACAAAACACTGCTGCGCGTGTCTGGATGGGAGGCATGTTTGAAGCGCGGGATGAATGTCATTGAATTTGCTTTGAAGGTGGCTCAAGCGAAATTTCATGCTGCAGATGCAGATTCTTTGTCATTTTTTCTCACGTTCTCGACAAGCTTTTCATCTAATGACACGTGCAGCTGTCAGTGAAAAATTGCGTGTGACGAAGAGGAGGGCGGGGCCAGGCCATGACTATGCACGCCCAGCCCCCAATCGGGCTAATCAGCCGAGGAGAGGGTTAAGTGCAGCAGAATGCAGCAGTTCAGGAGAGAGAGAGCCACACGCAGCTGCCATGTATGCATTTATGTTTTTGTGT